>NW_026646920.1:0-54000 GCF_950005125.1 Chionomys nivalis
TTCTCCTTACAGAGAAACACGTGCGTTTCTTACTAAAGCTTTTAAAGAAATGAAAACACTTTCCAAAGAACGTGCTTATCTTTCAAAGTAAAGCTTGTACAGTGACAAGTAACACTGATCTCCCTTCTAACAATACTTTGACATGTAGCAAACATCGGCTTCTCTTTACCAAGAAACACATGTGCATTTCCAACCAGGGCTTTTCAAGAAATGATTACATTTTCAAAGGAACATGATTATCTTTCAAAATAAAGCTTCTACAGAGAAAAGGAACACTGATCTTACTTCTAACAGTACTTTGACATGTTGCAAACAACTGCTTCTCCTTACCAAGAAACACATGTCTGTTTTTAACTAAAGCTTTTCAAGAAATGAATATACTTTCAAAAGAAGGTGATTATCTTTCAAAGTAAAGTTTGTACAGAGAAAAGGAACAATGTACTCACATCTAACAGTAATTTGACATGTTGCAAACAACTGCTTCTCTTACAGATAAACACTTGTGAGATTCTCACTAAAGCTATTTATGAAATGAATACACTTTCAAAACAATGTGATTATCTTTCAAATTAAAGCTTCTACAGAGAAAAGGAATACTGATATCAGTTCTAAGAATACTTTGACATGTCGCAAACTACTGCTTCTCTTTACCAAGGAACACATGTGCGTTTCCAACAAAAGCTTTGTAAGAAATGAATACATTTTCAAAAGAACTTGATTATCTTTCAAAGCAAAGATTCTACAGAGTAAAGGAACACTGATCTAACTTCTAACAATACTTTGACATGTCACAAACAACGGCTTCTCTTTACAGAGAAACACTTGTGTGTTTCTTACTAAAGCTATTAATGAAATGAATACACTTTCAAAGAATGTGATTATCTTTCAAAGTAAAGCTTCTACAGAGATATGAATACTGATCACACTTCTAACAAGACTTTGACATGTCAGAAACAACTGCTTCTCTTTACCAAGACACACATGAGCATTATTACTAAAGCATTTCTAGAAATGAATACACTTTCAAAAGAACGTGACTATATTTCAAAATAAAGCTTCCACAGAGAAAATGAACACTGATCTCACTTCTAACAGTAATTTGACATGTCGAAAAGAAGTGCTTTTCTTTACAGAGAAACACATGTACGTTTCTTACTAAAGCTTATCATGAAATGAATACACTTTCAAAAGAATATGATTATACTTCAAAGCAAAGCTTCTACAGAGAAAAGGAACACTGATCTCACTTCTAAAAATACTTGACATGTCGGAAAAAACTGCTTCTCTTTACAGAGAAACACATATGCGTTTCTTCCTAATGCTTTTCATGAAATGAATACACTTTGAAAAGAATGTGATTATCTTTCAAAGTAAAGCTTTTACAGAGAAAGGAACACTGATCTCTCTTCTAAAAATACTTTGACATGATGCATAATACGGCCTTTCTTTACAGAGAAACAACTGTGCGTTTCTTACTAAAGTTATATATGAAACTAATACACTTTCAAAAAACGTGATTATCTTTCAAAATAAAGCTTTGACAGAGAAAAGGAAAACTGATCTCACTTCTAATAGATATTTGACAGTTGCAAACATCTGCTTCTTTACAGAGAAACTCATGTGTGTTTCATACTAAAACTTTTTAAGAAATGAATACACATTCAAAAGAACGTGATTATCATTCAAAGCAAAGCTTCTACAGAGGATGGAACACTGATCTCACTTCTAACAAGACTTTGACATTTAGGAAACAATTGAATCTCTTTACCAAGTAACACGTGTGTTTCTTACTAAAGCTAATCCTGAAATGAATACACTTTCAAAGGAATGTGATTATCTTTCAAAGTAAAGCTTCTACACAGAAAGGAACACTGATCTCTCTTCTAACAATACTTTGACATGTCGCAAAAAATGGCCTCTCTTTAGAGAAACACATGTGCGTTTCTTACTAAAGCTATTTATGAAATGAACACCCTTTTAAAAGAATGTGATTTTCTTTCAAAGTAAACCTGCTACAGAGAAAAGGAATACTGATTTCACTTCAAACAATACTTTGAATGTCGTAAACAACTGCTTCTCCTTACCAAGATACACATGTGTGTTTCATGCTAAAGCTTTTCAAGAAATGAATACACTTTCAAAAGAATGTGAATATCTTTCAAAGTAAAGCTTGTACAGAGAAAAGGAATGCGGATCTCACTTCTACCAATACTTTAACATGTTCCAAAGAACTGCTTCTCTTTACAGAAAAACACATGTGCTTTTCTTACAAAAGCATTTCATGAAATAAATACACATTCAAAAGAACGTTATTATCTTTCAAAGTAAAACTTCTGCAGAGAAAAGGAAAACTAATCTCACTTCTAACAGTAATTTGACATGTCGCAAACATCTGCTTCTCTTTACAGAGAAACACATGTGCGTTTCTTACTAAAGCTTTTCAAGATATGAATACACTTTCAAAAGAACATGTTTATATTTCAAAACAAAGATTCTACAGAGAAAAGGAACACTGATCTCACTTCTACCAATACTTTGACATGTCGTAAACAATGGCTTCTCTTTACAAGGAACAGTTGTGCGTTTCTTACTTAAGTTATTTATGAAATGAATACACTTTCAAAGAATGTGATTATCTTTCAAAGTAAAGTTTCTAAAGAGAAATGAACACTGATCTCACTTCTAACAAGGCTTTGACATGTCAGAAACAACTGCCTTTCCTTACCAAGAAACACATGTGTGTTATTACTAAAGCATTTAAAGAAATAAATACACTTTCAAAAGAACGTGATTATATTTCAAATTGAAGCTTGCACACAGAAAATGACTACTGATCTCACTTCTAACAATACTTTGACATGTCGAAAACAACTGCTTCTCCTTACAGAGAAACACATGTGTGTTTCTTACAAAAGTATTTCATGAAATAAATGCACTTTCAAAAAAACGTGATTATCTTCCAAAGTAAAGCTTCTATAGAGAAAAGGAACACTGATCTCACTTCTCAAAAGACTTTGACATGTAGCAAAAACTGCTTCTCTTTACCAAGAAACACATGTGTTTCTTAATAAAGCTTTTCAAGAGATGAATACACTTTCAAAAGAACATGATTATATTTCAAAGCAAAGCTTCTACAGAGAAAAGTAACACTGATCTCACTTCTAACAGTAATTTGCCATGTTGCAAACAACTGCTTTTCTTTACAAAGAAACACTTTTGCGTTTCTTACTAAAGCTATTTTTGAAATGAACTCTTTCAAAACAACGTGATTATCTTCCAAAGTAAAGCTTCTACAGAGAAAAGGAAAACTGATCTCACTTCAAACAGTAATAGATATGTCGGAAAAATCTGCTTCTCTATAAGGAGAAGCACATGTGCATTTCTTAATAAAGCTTTTCCTAAAATGAATACACTTTAAAAAGAACGTGATTATATTTAAAAGCAAAGATTCTACAGAGAAAAGGAACACGGATCTCACTTCTAACAAGCCTTTGACATGTCACAAAGAACTGCTTTGCTTTACAGAAAAAGACATGTGCGTTTCTTACTAAAGCATTTCAAGAAATGAATACACTTTCAAAAGAATGTGATTATCTTTCAAATAAAGCTTCTACAGAGAAAAGGAATACTGATCTCACTTCAAACAATACTTTGACATGTCGCAAACAATTGCTTCTCTTTAACAAGATACACGTGGGTTTCTTAGTAAAGCTTTTCAAGAAATGAATACACTTTCAAAAGAACGTGATTATATTTCAAAGCATAGCTTCTACAGAGAAAAGGAACACTGATCTCACTTCTAACAGTAATTTGACATGTCGCAAACAACTTTTCTTTACACAGAAAGACGTGTGTTTCTTACTAAAGCTATTTATAAAATGAATACACTTTCCAAAGAATGTGACTTTCTTTCAAAGTAAAGCTTCTACGGAGAAAAGGAACATTGATATCACTTCTAACAATAATTTGACACGTCGCAAACAACTGCTTCTCTTTACAGGGAAACACATGTGTGTTTCTTCCTAAAGCTTTTCATGAAATGAATACACTTTGAAATAAATGTGATTATCTTTCAAAGTAAAGCTTCTACAGAGAAAGGAACACTTATCTCTCTTCCAAAAATACTTTGACATGTCGCAAAAAATGGCTTTTCTTTACAGAGAAACAGTTGTGCGTTTCTTACTAAAGCTATTTTTGAAATGAATACACTTTCAAAACAATGAGATTATCTTTCAAAGTAAAGCTTGTAGAGAGAAAAGAAAACTGTTCTCATTTTTAACAGTAATTTGACATGTCACAAACAACTGCTTTTCTTTAGAGAGAAATACATGTATGTTTCTTACTAAAGATTTTCAAGAAATGTATACACTTTCAAAAGAACGTGATTATCTTTCAAATTAAAGCTTGTACAGAGAAAAGGAATATTGATCTCACTTCAAACAATATTTTGACATGTCCCAAACAACTGCTTCTCCTAACCAAGTAACACATGTGCTTTGCTTACTAAAGTTTTAAAGAAATGAATACACTTTTAAAAGAACATGATTATATTTCAAAGCAGAGTTTCTACAGAGAATGGAACACTGATCTCACTTCTAACAATACTTTGACATGTCGCAAACAACTGCTTCTCTTTACAGAGAAACACTTGTGCGTTTCTTACTAAAGCTATTAATGAAATGAATACACTTTCAGAAGAATATGATTATCTTTCAAAGTAAAGTTGTACAGAGAAAGGTAAACTGATCTCACTTCTAACAATACTTTGACATGTCGCAAACAACTGCTTCTCTTTACCAAGAAACACATGTGTTTCTAACTAAAGCTGTTCAAGAAATGTATACACTTTCAAAAGAATGTGATTATCCTTCAAAGTAAAGCTTGTACAAAGAAAAGGAACACTGATATCACTTCTAACAAGACGTTGACATGTCGCAAAAAACTGCTTCTCTTTATCAAGAAACACATGTGTGTTAGTTACTAAAGCTTTTCAGGAAATGAATACACTTTCAAAAGAATGTGATTATCTTTCAAAGTAAATCTTGTACCTAGAAAAGGAATATTGACCTCACTTCAAACAACACTTTGACATGTCGCAAACAACTGCTTCTCCTTACCAAGTAACACAAGTGCGTTTTAACTAAAGCTTTTCAGGAAAGAATACAGTTTCAAAATAGCGTGATTATCTTTCAATGTAAAGCTTGTACAGAGAAAAGGAACACTGATCTCACTAATAACAATACTTTGACATGTCGCAAAAAATGGCCTCTCTTTACAGAGAAACACATGTGCGTTTCTTACTAAAGCTATTTATGAAATAAATACACTTTCAAAGAGTGTGGTTATCTTTCAAATTAAAGCTTCTACAGAGAAAAGCAACACTGATCTCAGGTCTAATAGGACGTTGACATGTCGCAAACAACTGCTTCTCATTACCAAGAAACACATGTGCGTTTCTTACTAAAGTTTTTAAAGAAATGAATACACTTTTTAAAGAACCAATTGTATTGCAAAGCAAAGCTTCTACAGAGAATGGAACACTGATCTCCCTTCTAACAATACTTTGACATGTCGCAAACAACAGCTTCTCTTTACAGAGAAACACTTGTGCGTTTCTTACTAAAGCTATTAATGAAATGAATACACTTTCAAAGAATGTGATTATCTTTCAAAGTAAAGCTTCTACAGAGAAATGAATACTGATCACACTTCTAACAAGACTTTGACATGTCAGAAACAACTGCTTCTCTTTACCAAGACACACATGAGCATTATTACTAAAGCATTTCTAGAAATGAATACACTTTCAAAAGAACGTGACTATATTTCAAAATAAAGCTTCCACAGAGAAAATGAACACTGATCTCACTTCTAACAGTAATTTGACACGTCGAAAAGAAGTGCTTTTCTTTACAGAGAAACACATGTACGTTTCTTACTAAAGCTTATCATGAAATGAATACACTTTCAAAAGAATATGATTATACTTCAAAGCAAAGCTTCTACAGAGAAAAGGAACACTGATCTCACTTCTAAAAATACTTGACATGTCGGAAAAAACTGCTTCTCTTTACAGAGAAACACATATGCGTTTCTTCCTAATGCTTTTCATGAAATGAATACACTTTGAAAAGAATGTGATTATCTTTCAAAGTAAAGCTTTTACAGAGAAAGGAACACTGATCTCTCTTCTAAAAATACTTTGACATGATGCATAATACGGCCTTTCTTTACAGAGAAACAACTGTGCGTTTCTTACTAAAGTTATATATGAAACTAATACACTTTCAAAAAACGTGATTATCTTTCAAAATAAAGCTTTGACAGAGAAAAGGAAAACTGATCTCACTTCTAATAGATATTTGACAGTTGCAAACATCTGCTTCTTTACAGAGAAACTCATGTGTGTTTCATACGAAAACTTTTTAAGAAATGAATACACATTCAAAAGAACGTGATTATCATTCAAAGCAAAGCTTCTACAGAGGATGGAACACTGATCTCACTTCTAACAAGACTTTGACATTTAGGAAACAATTGAATCTCTTTACCAAGTAACACGTGTGTTTCTTACTAAAGCTAATCCTGAAATGAATACACTTTCAAAGGAATGTGATTATCTTTCAAAGTAAAGCTTCTACACAGAAAGGAACACTGATCTCTCTTCTAACAATACTTTGACATGTCGCAAAAAATGGCCTCTCTTTAGAGAAACACATGTGCGTTTCTTACTAAAGCTATTTATGAAATGAACACCCTTTCAAAAGAATGTGATTTTCTTTCAAAGTAAACCTGCTACAGAGAAAAGGAATACTGATTTCACTTCAAACAATACTTTGAATGTCGTAAACAACTGCTTCTCCTTACCAAGATACACATGTGTGTTTCATGCTAAAGCTTTTCAAGAAATGAATACACTTTCAAAAGAATGTGAATATCTTTCAAAGTAAAGCTTGTACAGAGAAAAGGAATGCGGATCTCACTTCTACCAATACTTTAACATGTTCCAAAGAACTGCTTCTCTTTACAGAGAAACACATGTGCTTTTCTTACAAAAGCATTTCATGAAATAAATACACATTCAAAAGAACGTTATTATCTTTCAAAGTAAAACTTCTGCAGAGAAAAGGAAAACTAATCTCACTTCTAACAGTAATTTGACATGTCGCAAACATCTGCTTCTCTTTACAGAGAAACACATGTGCGTTTCTTACTAAAGCTTTTCAAGATATGAATACACTTTCAAAAGAACATGTTTATATTTCAAAACAAAGATTCTACAGAGAAAAGGAACACTGATCTCACTTCTACCAATACTTTGACATGTCGTAAACAATGGCTTCTCTTTACAAGGAACAGTTGTGCGTTTCTTACTTAAGTTATTTATGAAATGAATACACTTTCAAAGAATGTGATTATCTTTCAAAGTAAAGTTTCTAAAGAGAAATGAACACTGATCTCACTTCTAACAAGGCTTTGACATGTCAGAAACAACTGCCTTTCCTTACCAAGAAACACATGTGTGTTATTACTAAAGCATTTAAAGAAATAAATACACTTTCAAAAGAACGTGATTATATTTCAAATTGAAGCTTGCACACAGAAAATGACTACTGATCTCACTTCTAACAATACTTTGACATGTCGAAAACAACTGCTTCTCCTTACAGAGAAACACATGTGTGTTTCTTACAAAAGTATTTCATGAAATAAATGCACTTTCAAAAAAACGTGATTATCTTCCAAAGTAAAGCTTCTATAGAGAAAAGGAACACTGATCTCACTTCTCAAAAGACTTTGACATGTAGCAAAAACTGCTTCTCTTTACCAAGAAACACATGTGTTTCTTAATAAAGCTTTTCAAGAGATGAATACACTTTCAAAAGAACATGATTATATTTCAAAGCAAAGCTTCTACAGAGAAAAGTAACACTGATCTCACTTCTAACAGTAATTTGCCATGTTGCAAACAACTGCTTTTCTTTACAAAGAAACACTTTTGCGTTTCTTACTAAAGCTATTTTTGAAATGAACTCTTTCAAAACAACGTGATTATCTTCCAAAGTAAAGCTTCTACAGAGAAAAGGAAAACTGATCTCACTTCAAACAGTAATAGATATGTCGGAAAAATCTGCTTCTCTATAAGGAGAAGCACATGTGCATTTCTTAATAAAGCTTTTCCTAAAATGAATACACTTTAAAAAGAACGTGATTATATTTAAAAGCAAAGATTCTACAGAGAAAAGGAACACGGATCTCACTTCTAACAAGCCTTTGACATGTCACAAAGAACTGCTTTGCTTTACAGAAAAAGACATGTGCGTTTCTTACTAAAGCATTTCAAGAAATGAATACACTTTCAAAAGAATGTGATTATCTTTCAAATAAAGCTTCTACAGAGAAAAGGAATACTGATCTCACTTCAAACAATACTTTGACATGTCGCAAACAATTGCTTCTCTTTAACAAGATACACGTGGGTTTCTTAGTAAAGCTTTTCAAGAAATGAATACACTTTCAAAAGAACGTGATTATATTTCAAAGCATAGCTTCTACAGAGAAAAGGAACACTGATCTCACTTCTAACAGTAATTTGACATGTCGCAAACAACTTTTCTTTACACAGAAAGACGTGTGTTTCTTACTAAAGCTATTTATAAAATGAATACACTTTCCAAAGAATGTGACTTTCTTTCAAAGTAAAGCTTCTACGGAGAAAAGGAACATTGATATCACTTCTAACAATAATTTGACACGTCGCAAACAACTGCTTCTCTTTACAGGGAAACACATGTGTGTTTCTTCCTAAAGCTTTTCATGAAATGAATACACTTTGAAATAAATGTGATTATCTTTCAAAGTAAAGCTTCTACAGAGAAAGGAACACTTATCTCTCTTCCAAAAATACTTTGACATGTCGCAAAAAATGGCTTTTCTTTACAGAGAAACAGTTGTGCGTTTCTTACTAAAGCTATTTTTGAAATGAATACACTTTCAAAACAATGAGATTATCTTTCAAAGTAAAGCTTGTAGAGAGAAAAGAAAACTGTTCTCATTTTTAACAGTAATTTGACATGTCACAAACAACTGCTTTTCTTTAGAGAGAAATACATGTATGTTTCTTACTAAAGATTTTCAAGAAATGTATACACTTTCAAAAGAACGTGATTATCTTTCAAATTAAAGCTTGTACAGAGAAAAGGAATATTGATCTCACTTCAAACAATATTTTGACATGTCCCAAACAACTGCTTCTCCTAACCAAGTAACACATGTGCTTTGCTTACTAAAGTTTTAAAGAAATGAATACACTTTTAAAAGAACATGATTATATTTCAAAGCAGAGTTTCTACAGAGAATGGAACACTGATCTCACTTCTAACAATACTTTGACATGTCGCAAACAACTGCTTCTCTTTACAGAGAAACACTTGTGCGTTTCTTACTAAAGCTATTAATGAAATGAATACACTTTCAGAAGAATATGATTATCTTTCAAAGTAAAGTTGTACAGAGAAAGGTAAACTGATCTCACTTCTAACAATACTTTGACATGTCGCAAACAACTGCTTCTCTTTACCAAGAAACACATGTGTTTCTAACTAAAGCTGTTCAAGAAATGTATACACTTTCAAAAGAATGTGATTATCCTTCAAAGTAAAGCTTGTACAAAGAAAAGGAACACTGATATCACTTCTAACAAGACGTTGACATGTCGCAAAAAACTGCTTCTCTTTATCAAGAAACACATGTGTGTTAGTTACTAAAGCTTTTCAGGAAATGAATACACTTTCAAAAGAATGTGATTATCTTTCAAAGTAAATCTTGTACCTAGAAAAGGAATATTGACCTCACTTCAAACAACACTTTGACATGTCGCAAACAACTGCTTCTCCTTACCAAGTAACACAAGTGCGTTTTAACTAAAGCTTTTCAGGAAAGAATACAGTTTCAAAATAGCGTGATTATCTTTCAATGTAAAGCTTGTACAGAGAAAAGGAACACTGATCTCACTAATAACAATACTTTGACATGTCGCAAAAAATGGCCTCTCTTTACAGAGAAACACATGTGCGTTTCTTACTAAAGCTATTTATGAAATAAATACACTTTCAAAGAGTGTGGTTATCTTTCAAATTAAAGCTTCTACAGAGAAAAGCAACACTGATCTCAGGTCTAATAGGACGTTGACATGTCGCAAACAACTGCTTCTCATTACCAAGAAACACATGTGCGTTTCTTACTAAAGTTTTTAAAGAAATGAATACACTTTTTAAAGAACCAATTGTATTGCAAAGCAAAGCTTCTACAGAGAATGGAACACTGATCTCCCTTCTAACAATACTTTGACATGTCGCAAACAACAGCTTCTCTTTACAGAGAAACACTTGTGCGTTTCTTACTAAAGCTATTAATGAAATGAATACACTTTCAAAGAATGTGATTATCTTTCAAAGTAAAGCTTCTACAGAGAAATGAATACTGATCACACTTCTAACAAGACTTTGACATGTCAGAAACAACTGCTTCTCTTTACCAAGACACACATGAGCATTATTACTAAAGCATTTCTAGAAATGAATACACTTTCAAAAGAACGTGACTATATTTCAAAATAAAGCTTCCACAGAGAAAATGAACACTGATCTCACTTCTAACAGTAATTTGACACGTCGAAAAGAAGTGCTTTTCTTTACAGAGAAACACATGTACGTTTCTTACTAAAGCTTATCATGAAATGAATACACTTTCAAAAGAATATGATTATACTTCAAAGCAAAGCTTCTACAGAGAAAAGGAACACTGATCTCACTTCTAAAAATACTTGACATGTCGGAAAAAACTGCTTCTCTTTACAGAGAAACACATATGCGTTTCTTCCTAATGCTTTTCATGAAATGAATACACTTTGAAAAGAATGTGATTATCTTTCAAAGTAAAGCTTTTACAGAGAAAGGAACACTGATCTCTCTTCTAAAAATACTTTGACATGATGCATAATACGGCCTTTCTTTACAGAGAAACAACTGTGCGTTTCTTACTAAAGTTATATATGAAACTAATACACTTTCAAAAAACGTGATTATCTTTCAAAATAAAGCTTTGACAGAGAAAAGGAAAACTGATCTCACTTCTAATAGATATTTGACAGTTGCAAACATCTGCTTCTTTACAGAGAAACTCATGTGTGTTTCATACGAAAACTTTTTAAGAAATGAATACACATTCAAAAGAACGTGATTATCATTCAAAGCAAAGCTTCTACAGAGGATGGAACACTGATCTCACTTCTAACAAGACTTTGACATTTAGGAAACAATTGAATCTCTTTACCAAGTAACACGTGTGTTTCTTACTAAAGCTAATCCTGAAATGAATACACTTTCAAAGGAATGTGATTATCTTTCAAAGTAAAGCTTCTACACAGAAAGGAACACTGATCTCTCTTCTAACAATACTTTGACATGTCGCAAAAAATGGCCTCTCTTTAGAGAAACACATGTGCGTTTCTTACTAAAGCTATTTATGAAATGAACACCCTTTCAAAAGAATGTGATTTTCTTTCAAAGTAAACCTGCTACAGAGAAAAGGAATACTGATTTCACTTCAAACAATACTTTGAATGTCGTAAACAACTGCTTCTCCTTACCAAGATACACATGTGTGTTTCATGCTAAAGCTTTTCAAGAAATGAATACACTTTCAAAAGAATGTGAATATCTTTCAAAGTAAAGCTTGTACAGAGAAAAGGAATGCGGATCTCACTTCTACCAATACTTTAACATGTTCCAAAGAACTGCTTCTCTTTACAGAGAAACACATGTGCTTTTCTTACAAAAGCATTTCATGAAATAAATACACATTCAAAAGAACGTTATTATCTTTCAAAGTAAAACTTCTGCAGAGAAAAGGAAAACTAATCTCACTTCTAACAGTAATTTGACATGTCGCAAACATCTGCTTCTCTTTACAGAGAAACACATGTGCGTTTCTTACTAAAGCTTTTCAAGATATGAATACACTTTCAAAAGAACATGTTTATATTTCAAAACAAAGATTCTACAGAGAAAAGGAACACTGATCTCACTTCTACCAATACTTTGACATGTCGTAAACAATGGCTTCTCTTTACAAGGAACAGTTGTGCGTTTCTTACTTAAGTTATTTATGAAATGAATACACTTTCAAAGAATGTGATTATCTTTCAAAGTAAAGTTTCTAAAGAGAAATGAACACTGATCTCACTTCTAACAAGGCTTTGACATGTCAGAAACAACTGCCTTTCCTTACCAAGAAACACATGTGTGTTATTACTAAAGCATTTAAAGAAATAAATACACTTTCAAAAGAACGTGATTATATTTCAAATTGAAGCTTGCACACAGAAAATGACTACTGATCTCACTTCTAACAATACTTTGACATGTCGAAAACAACTGCTTCTCCTTACAGAGAAACACATGTGTGTTTCTTACAAAAGTATTTCATGAAATAAATGCACTTTCAAAAAAACGTGATTATCTTCCAAAGTAAAACTTCTATAGAGAAAAGGAACACTGATCTCACTTCTCAAAAGACTTTGACATGTAGCAAAAACTGCTTCTCTTTACCAAGAAACACATGTGTTTCTTAATAAAGCTTTTCAAGAGATGAATACACTTTCAAAAGAACATGATTATATTTCAAAGCAAAGCTTCTACAGAGAAAAGTAACACTGATCTCACTTCTAACAGTAATTTGCCATGTTGCAAACAACTGCTTTTCTTTACAAAGAAACACTTTTGCGTTTCTTACTAAAGCTATTTTTGAAATGAACTCTTTCAAAACAACGTGATTATCTTCCAAAGTAAAGCTTCTACAGAGAAAAGGAAAACTGATCTCACTTCAAACAGTAATAGATATGTCGGAAAAATCTGCTTCTCTATAAGGAGAAGCACATGTGCATTTCTTAATAAAGCTTTTCCTAAAATGAATACACTTTAAAAAGAACGTGATTATATTTAAAAGCAAAGATTCTACAGAGAAAAGGAACACGGATCTCACTTCTAACAAGCCTTTGACATGTCACAAAGAACTGCTTTGCTTTACAGAAAAAGACATGTGCGTTTCTTACTAAAGCATTTCAAGAAATGAATACACTTTCAAAAGAATGTGATTATCTTTCAAATAAAGCTTCTACAGAGAAAAGGAATACTGATCTCACTTCAAACAATACTTTGACATGTCGCAAACAATTGCTTCTCTTTAACAAGATACACGTGGGTTTCTTAGTAAAGCTTTTCAAGAAATGAATACACTTTCAAAAGAACGTGATTATATTTCAAAGCATAGCTTCTACAGAGAAAAGGAACACTGATCTCACTTCTAACAGTAATTTGACATGTCGCAAACAACTTTTCTTTACACAGAAAGACGTGTGTTTCTTACTAAAGCTATTTATAAAATGAATACACTTTCCAAAGAATGTGACTTTCTTTCAAAGTAAAGCTTCTACGGAGAAAAGGAACATTGATATCACTTCTAACAATAATTTGACACGTCGCAAACAACTGCTTCTCTTTACAGGGAAACACATGTGTGTTTCTTCCTAAAGCTTTTCATGAAATGAATACACTTTGAAATAAATGTGATTATCTTTCAAAGTAAAGCTTCTACAGAGAAAGGAACACTTATCTCTCTTCCAAAAATACTTTGACATGTCGCAAAAAATGGCTTTTCTTTACAGAGAAACAGTTGTGCGTTTCTTACTAAAGCTATTTTTGAAATGAATACACTTTCAAAACAATGAGATTATCTTTCAAAGTAAAGCTTGTAGAGAGAAAAGAAAACTGTTCTCATTTTTAACAGTAATTTGACATGTCACAAACAACTGCTTTTCTTTAGAGAGAAATACATGTATGTTTCTTACTAAAGATTTTCAAGAAATGTATACACTTTCAAAAGAACGTGATTATCTTTCAAATTAAAGCTTGTACAGAGAAAAGGAATATTGATCTCACTTCAAACAATATTTTGACATGTCCCAAACAACTGCTTCTCCTAACCAAGTAACACATGTGCTTTGCTTACTAAAGTTTTAAAGAAATGAATACACTTTTAAAAGAACATGATTATATTTCAAAGCAGAGTTTCTACAGAGAATGGAACACTGATCTCACTTCTAACAATACTTTGACATGTTGCAAACAACTGCTTCTCTTTACAGAGAAACACTTGTGCGTTTCTTACTAAAGCTATTAATGAAATGAATACACTTTCAGAAGAATATGATTATCTTTCAAAGTAAAGTTGTACAGAGAAAGGTAAACTGATCTCACTTCTAACAATACTTTGACATGTCGCAAACAACTGCTTCTCTTTACCAAGAAACACATGTGTTTCTAACTAAAGCTGTTCAAGAAATGTATACACTTTCAAAAGAATGTGATTATCCTTCAAAGTAAAGCTTGTACAAAGAAAAGGAACACTGATATCACTTCTAACAAGACGTTGACATGTCGCAAAAAACTGCTTCTCTTTATCAAGAAACACATGTGTGTTAGTTACTAAAGCTTTTCAGGAAATGAATACACTTTCAAAAGAATGTGATTATCTTTCAAAGTAAATCTTGTACCTAGAAAAGGAATATTGACCTCACTTCAAACAACACTTTGACATGTCGCAAACAACTGCTTCTCCTTACCAAGTAACACAAGTGCGTTTTAACTAAAGCTTTTCAGGAAAGAATACAGTTTCAAAATAGCGTGATTATCTTTCAATGTAAAGCTTGTACAGAGAAAAGGAACACTGATCTCACTAATAACAATACTTTGACATGTCGTAAACAATGGCTTCTCTTTACAAGGAACAGTTGTGCATTTCTTACTTAAGTTATTTATGAAATGAATACACTTTCAAAGAATGTGATTATCTTTCAAAGTAAAGTTTCTAAAGGGAAATGAACACCGATCTCACTTCTAACAAGGCTTTGACATGTCGCAAAAAATGGCCTCTCTTTAGAGAAACACATGTGCGTTTCTTACTAAAGCTATTTATGAAATGAACACCCTTTTAAAAGAATGTGATTTTCTTTCAAAGTAAACCTGCTACAGAGAAAAGGAATACTGATTTCACTTCAAACAATACTTTGAATGTCGTAAACAACTGCTTCTCCTTACCAAGATACACATGTGTGTTTCATGCTAAAGCTTTTCAAGAAATGAATACACTTTCAAAAGAATGTGAATATCTTTCAAAGTAAAGCTTGTACAGAGAAAAGGAATACGGATCTCACTTCTACCAAGACTTTAACATGTTCCAAAGAACTGCTTCTCTTTACAGAAAAACACGTGCTTTTCTTACAAAAGCATTTCATGAAATAAATACACATTCAAAAGAACGTTATTATCTTTCAAAGTAAAACTTCTGCAGAGAAAAGGAAAACTAATCTCACTTCTAACAGTAATTTGACATGTCGCAAACATCTGCTTCTCTTTACAGAGAAACACATGTGCGTTTCTTACTAAAGCTTTTCAAGATATGAATACACTTCCAAAAGAACATGTTTATATTTCAAAACAAAGATTCTACAGAGAAAAGGAACACTGATCTCACTTCTACCAATACTTTGACATGTCGTAAACAATGGCTTCTCTTTACAAGGAACAGTTGTGCGTTTCTTACTTAAGTTATTTATGAAATGAATACACTTTCAAAGAATGTGATTATCTTTCAAAGTAAAGTTTCTAAAGAGAAATGAACACTGATCTCACTTCTAACAAGGCTTTGACATGTCAGAAACAACTGCCTTTCCTTACCAAGAAACACATGTGTGTTATTACTAAAGCATTTAAAGAAATAAATACACTTTCAAAAGAACGTGATTATATTTCAAATTAAAGCTTGCACACAGAAAATGACTACTGATCTCACTTCTAACAATACTTTGACATGTCGAAAACAACTGCTTCTCCTTACAGAGAAACACATGTGTGTTTCTTACAAAAGTATTTCATGAAATAAATGCACTTTCAAAAAAACGTGATTATCTTCCAAAGTAAAGCTTCTATAGAGAAAAGGAACACTGATCTCACTTCTCAAAAGACTTTGACATGTAGCAAAAACTGCTTCTCTTTACCAAGAAACACATGTGTTTCTTAATAAAGCTTTTCAAGAGATGAATACACTTTCAAAAGAACATGATTATATTTCAAAGCAAAGCTTCTACAGAGAAAAGTAACACTGATCTCACTTCTAACAGTAATTTGCCATGTTGCAAACAACTGCTTTTCTTTACAAAGAAACACTTTTGCGTTTCTTACTAAAGCTATTTTTGAAATGAACTCTTTCAAAACAATGTGATTATCTTCCAAAGTAAAGCTTCTACAGAGAAAAGGAAAACTGATCTCACTTCAAACAGTAATAGATATGTCGAAAAAATCTGCTTCTCTATAAGGAGAAGCACATGTGCATTTCTTAATAAAGCTTTTCCTAAAATGAATACACTTTAAAAAGAACGTGATTACATTTAAAAGCAAAGATTCTACAGAGAAAAGGAACACGGATCTCACTTCTAACAAGCCTTTGACATGTCACAAAGAACTGCTTTGCTTTACAGAAAAAGACATGTGCGTTTCTTACTAAAGCATTTCAAGAAATGAATACACTTTCAAAAGAATGTGATTATCTTTCAAATAAAGCTTCTACAGAGAAAAGGAATACTGACCTCACTTCAAACAATACTTTGACATGTCGCAAACAATTGCTTCTCTTTAACAAGATACACGTGGGTTTCTTAGTAAAGCTTTTCAAGAAATGAATACACTTTCAAAAGAACGTGATTATATTTCAAAGCATAGCTTCTACAGAGAAAAGGAACACTGATCTCACTTCTAACAGTAATTTGACATGTCGCAAACAACTTTTCTTTACACAGAAAGACGTGTGTTTCTTACTAAAGCTATTTATAAAATGAATACACTTTCCAAAGAATGTGACTTTCTTTCAAAGTAAAGCTTCTACGGAGAAAAGGAACATTGATATCACTTCTAACAATAATTTGACACGTCGCAAACAACTGCTTCTCTTTACAGGGAAACACATGTGTGTTTCTTCCTAAAGCTTTTCATGAAATGAATACACTTTGAAATAAATGTGATTATCTTTCAAAGTAAAGCTTCTACAGAGAAAGGAACACTTATCTCTCTTCCAAAAATACTTTGACATGTCGCAAAAAATGGCTTTTCTTTACAGAGAAACAGTTGTGCGTTTCTTACTAAAGCTATTTTTGAAATGAATACACTTTCAAAACAATGAGATTATCTTTCAAAGTAAAGCTTGTAGAGAGAAAAGAAAACTGTTCTCATTTTTAACAGTAATTTGACATGTCACAAACAACTGCTTTTCTTTAGAGAGAAATACATGTATGTTTCTTACTAAAGATTTTCAAGAAATGTATACACTTTCAAAAGAACGTGATTATCTTTCAAATTAAAGCTTGTACAGAGAAAAGGAATATTGATCTCACTTCAAACAATATTTTGACATGTCCCAAACAACTGCTTCTCCTAACCAAGTAACACATGTGCTTTGCTTACTAAAGTTTTAAAGAAATGAATACACTTTTAAAAGAACATGATTATATTTCAAAGCAGAGTTTCTACAGAGAATGGAACACTGATCTCACTTCTAACAATACTTTGACATGTCGCAAACAACTGCTTCTCTTTACAGAGAAACACTTGTGCGTTTCTTACTAAAGCTATTAATGAAATGAATACACTTTCAGAAGAATATGATTATCTTTCAAAGTAAAGTTGTACAGAGAAAGGTAAACTGATCTCACTTCTAACAATACTTTGACATGTCGCAAACAACTGCTTCTCTTTACCAAGAAACACATGTGTTTCTAACTAAAGCTGTTCAAGAAATGTATACACTTTCAAAAGAATGTGATTATCCTTCAAAGTAAAGCTTGTACAAAGAAAAGGAACACTGATATCACTTCTAACAAGACGTTGACATGTCGCAAAAAACTGCTTCTCTTTATCAAGAAACACATGTGTGTTAGTTACTAAAGCTTTTCAGGAAATGAATACACTTTCAAAAGAATGTGATTATCTTTCAAAGTAAATCTTGTACCTAGAAAAGGAATATTGACCTCACTTCAAACAACACTTTGACATGTCGCAAACAACTGCTTCTCCTTACCAAGTAACACAAGTGCGTTTTAACTAAAGCTTTTCAGGAAAGAATACAGTTTCAAAATAGCGTGATTATCTTTCAATGTAAAGCTTGTACAGAGAAAAGGAACACTGATCTCACTAATAACAATACTTTGACATGTCGCAAAAAATGGCCTCTCTTTACAGAGAAACACATGTGCGTTTCTTACTAAAGCTATTTATGAAATAAATACACTTTCAAAGAGTGTGGTTATCTTTCAAATTAAAGCTTCTACAGAGAAAAGCAACACTGATCTCAGGTCTAATAGGACGTTGACATGTCGCAAACAACTGCTTCTCATTACCAAGAAACACATGTGCGTTTCTTACTAAAGTTTTTAAAGAAATGAATACACTTTTTAAAGAACCTATTGTATTGCAAAGCAAAGCTTCTACAGAGAATGGAACACTGATCTCCCTTCTAACAATACTTTGACATGTCGCAAACAACAGCTTCTCTTTACAGAGAAACACTTGTGCGTTTCTTACTAAAGCTATTAATGAAATGAATACACTTTCAAAGAATGTGATTATCTTTCAAAGTAAAGCTTCTACAGAGAAATGAATACTGATCACACTTCTAACAAGACTTTGACATGTCAGAAACAACTGCTTCTCTTTACCAAGACACACATGAGCATTATTACTAAAGCATTTCTAGAAATGAATACACTTTCAAAAGAACGTGACTATATTTCAAAATAAAGCTTCCACAGAGAAAATGAACACTGATCTCACTTCTAACAGTAATTTGACACGTCGAAAAGAAGTGCTTTTCTTTACAGAGAAACACATGTACGTTTCTTACTAAAGCTTATCATGAAATGAATACACTTTCAAAAGAATATGATTATACTTCAAAGCAAAGCTTCTACAGAGAAAAGGAACACTGATCTCACTTCTAAAAATACTTGACATGTCGGAAAAAACTGCTTCTCTTTACAGAGAAACACATATGCGTTTCTTCCTAATGCTTTTCATGAAATGAATACACTTTGAAAAGAATGTGATTATCTTTCAAAGTAAAGCTTTTACAGAGAAAGGAACACTGATCTCTCTTCTAAAAATACTTTGACATGATGCATAATACGGCCTTTCTTTACAGAGAAACAACTGTGCGTTTCTTACTAAAGTTATATATGAAACTAATACACTTTCAAAAAACGTGATTATCTTTCAAAATAAAGCTTTGACAGAGAAAAGGAAAACTGATCTCACTTCTAATAGATATTTGACAGTTGCAAACATCTGCTTCTTTACAGAGAAACTCATGTGTGTTTCATACGAAAACTTTTTAAGAAATGAATACACATTCAAAAGAACGTGATTATCATTCAAAGCAAAGCTTCTACAGAGGATGGAACACTGATCTCACTTCTAACAAGACTTTGACATTTAGGAAACAATTGAATCTCTTTACCAAGTAACACGTGTGTTTCTTACTAAAGCTAATCCTGAAATGAATACACTTTCAAAGGAATGTGATTATCTTTCAAAGTAAAGCTTCTACACAGAAAGGAACACTGATCTCTCTTCTAACAATACTTTGACATGTCGCAAAAAATGGCCTCTCTTTAGAGAAACACATGTGCGTTTCTTACTAAAGCTATTTATGAAATGAACACCCTTTCAAAAGAATGTGATTTTCTTTCAAAGTAAACCTGCTACAGAGAAAAGGAATACTGATTTCACTTCAAACAATACTTTGAATGTCGTAAACAACTGCTTCTCCTTACCAAGATACACATGTGTGTTTCATGCTAAAGCTTTTCAAGAAATGAATACACTTTCAAAAGAATGTGAATATCTTTCAAAGTAAAGCTTGTACAGAGAAAAGGAATGCGGATCTCACTTCTACCAATACTTTAACATGTTCCAAAGAACTGCTTCTCTTTACAGAAAAACACATGTGCTTTTCTTACAAAAGCATTTCATGAAATAAATACACATTCAAAAGAACGTTATTATCTTTCAAAGTAAAACTTCTGCAGAGAAAAGGAAAACTAATCTCACTTCTAACAGTAATTTGACATGTCGCAAACATCTGCTTCTCTTTACAGAGAAACACATGTGCGTTTCTTACTAAAGCTTTTCAAGATATGAATACACTTTCAAAAGAACATGTTTATATTTCAAAACAAAGATTCTACAGAGAAAAGGAACACTGATCTCACTTCTACCAATACTTTGACATGTCGTAAACAATGGCTTCTCTTTACAAGGAACAGTTGTGCGTTTCTTACTTAAGTTATTTATGAAATGAATACACTTTCAAAGAATGTGATTATCTTTCAAAGTAAAGTTTCTAAAGAGAAATGAACACTGATCTCACTTCTAACAAGGCTTTGACATGTCAGAAACAACTGCCTTTCCTTACCAAGAAACACATGTGTGTTATTACTAAAGCATTTAAAGAAATAAATACACTTTCAAAAGAACGTGATTATATTTCAAATTAAAGCTTGCACACAGAAAATGACTACTGATCTCACTTCTAACAATACTTTGACATGTCGAAAACAACTGCTTCTCCTTACAGAGAAACACATGTGTGTTTCTTACAAAAGTATTTCATGAAATAAATGCACTTTCAAAAAAACGTGATTATCTTCCAAAGTAAAGCTTCTATAGAGAAAAGGAACACTGATCTCACTTCTCAAAAGACTTTGACATGTAGCAAAAACTGCTTCTCTTTACCAAGAAACACATGTGTTTCTTAATAAAGCTTTTCAAGAGATGAATACACTTTCAAAAGAACATGATTATATTTCAAAGCAAAGCTTCTACAGAGAAAAGTAACACTGATCTCACTTCTAACAGTAATTTGCCATGTTGCAAACAACTGCTTTTCTTTACAAAGAAACACTTTTGCGTTTCTTACTAAAGCTATTTTTGAAATGAACTCTTTCAAAACAACGTGATTATCTTCCAAAGTAAAGCTTCTACAGAGAAAAGGAAAACTGATCTCACTTCAAACAGTAATAGATATGTCGGAAAAATCTGCTTCTCTATAAGGAGAAGCACATGTGCATTTCTTAATAAAGCTTTTCCTAAAATGAATACACTTTAAAAAGAACGTGATTATATTTAAAAGCAAAGATTCTACAGAGAAAAGGAACACGGATCTCACTTCTAACAAGCCTTTGACATGTCACAAAGAACTGCTTTGCTTTACAGAAAAAGACATGTGCGTTTCTTACTAAAGCATTTCAAGAAATGAATACACTTTCAAAAGAATGTGATTATCTTTCAAATAAAGCTTCTACAGAGAAAAGGAATACTGATCTCACTTCAAACAATACTTTGACATGTCGCAAACAATTGCTTCTCTTTAACAAGATACACGTGGGTTTCTTAGTAAAGCTTTTCAAGAAATGAATACACTTTCAAAAGAACGTGATTATATTTCAAAGCATAGCTTCTACAGAGAAAAGGAACACTGATCTCACTTCTAACAGTAATTTGACATGTCGCAAACAACTTTTCTTTACACAGAAAGACGTGTGTTTCTTACTAAAGCTATTTATAAAATGAATACACTTTCCAAAGAATGTGACTTTCTTTCAAAGTAAAGCTTCTACGGAGAAAAGGAACATTGATATCACTTCTAACAATAATTTGACACGTCGCAAACAACTGCTTCTCTTTACAGGGAAACACATGTGTGTTTCTTCCTAAAGCTTTTCATGAAATGAATACACTTTGAAATAAATGTGATTATCTTTCAAAGTAAAGCTTCTAAAGAGAAAGGAACACTTATCTCTCTTCCAAAAATACTTTGACATGTCGCAAAAAATGGCTTTTCTTTACAGAGAAACAGTTGTGCGTTTCTTACTAAAGCTATTTTTGAAATGAATACACTTTCAAAACAATGAGATTATCTTTCAAAGTAAAGCTTGTAGAGAGAAAAGAAAACTGTTCTCATTTTTAACAGTAATTTGACATGTCACAAACAACTGCTTTTCTTTAGAGAGAAATACATGTATGTTTCTTACTAAAGATTTTCAAGAAATGTATACACTTTCAAAAGAACGTGATTATCTTTCAAATTAAAGCTTGTACAGAGAAAAGGAATATTGATCTCACTTCAAACAATATTTTGACATGTCCCAAACAACTGCTTCTCCTAACCAAGTAACACATGTGCTTTGCTTACTAAAGTTTTAAAGAAATGAATACACTTTTAAAAGAACATGATTATATTTCAAAGCAGAGTTTCTACAGAGAATGGAACACTGATCTCACTTCTAACAATACTTTGACATGTCGCAAACAACTGCTTCTCTTTACAGAGAAACACTTGTGCGTTTCTTACTAAAGCTATTAATGAAATGAATACACTTTCAGAAGAATATGATTATCTTTCAAAGTAAAGTTGTACAGAGAAAGGTAAACTGATCTCACTTCTAACAATACTTTGACATGTCGCAAACAACTGCTTCTCTTTACCAAGAAACACATGTGTTTCTAACTAAAGCTGTTCAAGAAATGTATACACTTTCAAAAGAATGTGATTATCCTTCAAAGTAAAGCTTGTACAAAGAAAAGGAACACTGATATCACTTCTAACAAGACGTTGACATGTCGCAAAAAACTGCTTCTCTTTATCAAGAAACACATGTGTGTTAGTTACTAAAGCTTTTCAGGAAATGAATACACTTTCAAAAGAATGTGATTATCTTTCAAAGTAAATCTTGTACCTAGAAAAGGAATATTGACCTCACTTCAAACAACACTTTGACATGTCGCAAACAACTGCTTCTCCTTACCAAGTAACACAAGTGCGTTTTAACTAAAGCTTTTCAGGAAAGAATACAGTTTCAAAATAGCGTGATTATCTTTCAATGTAAAGCTTGTACAGAGAAAAGGAACACTGATCTCACTAATAACAATACTTTGACATGTCGCAAAAAATGGCCTCTCTTTACAGAGAAACACATGTGCGTTTCTTACTAAAGCTATTTATGAAATAAATACACTTTCAAAGAGTGTGGTTATCTTTCAAATTAAAGCTTCTACAGAGAAAAGCAACACTGATCTCAGGTCTAATAGGACGTTGACATGTCGCAAACAACTGCTTCTCATTACCAAGAAACACATGTGCGTTTCTTACTAAAGTTTTTAAAGAAATGAATACACTTTTTAAAGAACCAATTGTATTGCAAAGCAAAGCTTCTACAGAGAATGGAACACTGATCTCCCTTCTAACAATACTTTGACATGTCGCAAACAACAGCTTCTCTTTACAGAGAAACACTTGTGCGTTTCTTACTAAAGCTATTAATGAAATGAATACACTTTCAAAGAATGTGATTATCTTTCAAAGTAAAGCTTCTACAGAGAAATGAATACTGATCACACTTCTAACAAGACTTTGACATGTCAGAAACAACTGCTTCTCTTTACCAAGACACACATGAGCATTATTACTAAAGCATTTCTAGAAATGAATACACTTTCAAAAGAACGTGACTATATTTCAAAATAAAGCTTCCACAGAGAAAATGAACACTGATCTCACTTCTAACAGTAATTTGACACGTCGAAAAGAAGTGCTTTTCTTTACAGAGAAACACATGTACGTTTCTTACTAAAGCTTATCATGAAATGAATACACTTTCAAAAGAATATGATTATACTTCAAAGCAAAGCTTCTACAGAGAAAAGGAACACTGATCTCACTTCTAAAAATACTTGACATGTCGGAAAAAACTGCTTCTCTTTACAGAGAAACACATATGCGTTTCTTCCTAATGCTTTTCATGAAATGAATACACTTTGAAAAGAATGTGATTATCTTTCAAAGTAAAGCTTTTACAGAGAAAGGAACACTGATCTCTCTTCTAAAAATACTTTGACATGATGCATAATACGGCCTTTCTTTACAGAGAAACAACTGTGCGTTTCTTACTAAAGTTATATATGAAACTAATACACTTTCAAAAAACGTGATTATCTTTCAAAATAAAGCTTTGACAGAGAAAAGGAAAACTGATCTCACTTCTAATAGATATTTGACAGTTGCAAACATCTGCTTCTTTACAGAGAAACTCATGTGTGTTTCATACGAAAACTTTTTAAGAAATGAATACACATTCAAAAGAACGTGATTATCATTCAAAGCAAAGCTTCTACAGAGGATGGAACACTGATCTCACTTCTAACAAGACTTTGACATTTAGGAAACAATTGAATCTCTTTACCAAGTAACACGTGTGTTTCTTACTAAAGCTAATCCTGAAATGAATACACTTTCAAAGGAATGTGATTATCTTTCAAAGTAAAGCTTCTACACAGAAAGGAACACTGATCTCTCTTCTAACAATACTTTGACATGTCGCAAAAAATGGCCTCTCTTTAGAGAAACACATGTGCGTTTCTTACTAAAGCTATTTATGAAATGAACACCCTTTCAAAAGAATGTGATTTTCTTTCAAAGTAAACCTGCTACAGAGAAAAGGAATACTGATTTCACTTCAAACAATACTTTGAATGTCGTAAACAACTGCTTCTCCTTACCAAGATACACATGTGTGTTTCATGCTAAAGCTTTTCAAGAAATGAATACACTTTCAAAAGAATGTGAATATCTTTCAAAGTAAAGCTTGTACAGAGAAAAGGAATGCGGATCTCACTTCTACCAATACTTTAACATGTTCCAAAGAACTGCTTCTCTTTACAGAAAAACACATGTGCTTTTCTTACAAAAGCATTTCATGAAATAAATACACATTCAAAAGAACGTTATTATCTTTCAAAGTAAAACTTCTGCAGAGAAAAGGAAAACTAATCTCACTTCTAACAGTAATTTGACATGTCGCAAACATCTGCTTCTCTTTACAGAGAAACACATGTGCGTTTCTTACTAAAGCTTTTCAAGATATGAATACACTTTCAAAAGAACATGTTTATATTTCAAAACAAAGATTCTACAGAGAAAAGGAACACTGATCTCACTTCTAACAATACTTTGACATGTCATAAACAATGGCTTCTCTTTACAAGGAACAGTTGTGCGTTTCTTACTTAAGTTATTTATGAAATGAATACACTTTCAAAGAATGTGATTATCTTTCAAAGTAAAGTTTCTAAAGAGAAATGAACACTGATCTCACTTCTAACAAGGCTTTGACATGTCAGAAACAACTGCCTTTCCTCACCAAGAAACACATGTGTGTTATTACTAAAGCATTTAAAGAAATAAATACACTTTCAAAAGAACGTGATTATATTTCAAATTAAAGCTTGCACACAGAAAATGACTACTGATCTCACTTCTAACAATACTTTGACATGTCGAAAACAACTGCTTCTCCTTACAGAGAAACACATGTGTGTTTCTTACAAAAGTATTTCATGAAATAAATGCACTTTCAAAAAAACGTGATTATCTTCCAAAGTAAAGCTTCTATAGAGAAAAGGAACACTGATCTCACTTCTCAAAAGACTTTGACATGTAGCAAAAACTGCTTCTCTTTACCAAGAAACACATGTGTTTCTTAATAAAGCTTTTCAAGAGATGAATACACTTTCAAAAGAACATGATTATATTTCAAAGCAAAGCTTCTACAGAGAAAAGTAACACTGATCTCACTTCTAACAGTAATTTGCCATGTTGCAAACAACTGCTTTTCTTTACAAAGAAACACTTTTGCGTTTCTTACTAAAGCTATTTTTGAAATGAACTCTTTCAAAACAACGTGATTATCTTCCAAAGTAAAGCTTCTACAGAGAAAAGGAAAACTGATCTCACTTCAAACAGTAATAGATATGTCGGAAAAATCTGCTTCTCTATAAGGAGAAGCACATGTGCATTTCTTAATAAAGCTTTTCCTAAAATGAATACACTTTAAAAAGAACGTGATTATATTTAAAAGCAAAGATTCTACAGAGAAAAGGAACACGGATCTCACTTCTAACAAGCCTTTGACATGTCACAAAGAACTGCTTTGCTTTACAGAAAAAGACATGTGCGTTTCTTACTAAAGCATTTCAAGAAATGAATACACTTTCAAAAGAATGTGATTATCTTTCAAATAAAGCTTCTACAGAGAAAAGGAATACTGATCTCACTTCAAACAATACTTTGACATGTCGCAAACAATTGCTTCTCTTTAACAAGATACACGTGGGTTTCTTAGTAAAGCTTTTCAAGAAATGAATACACTTTCAAAAGAACGTGATTATATTTCAAAGCATAGCTTCTACAGAGAAAAGGAACACTGATCTCACTTCTAACAGTAATTTGACATGTCGCAAACAACTTTTCTTTACACAGAAAGACGTGTGTTTCTTACTAAAGCTATTTATAAAATGAATACACTTTCCAAAGAATGTGACTTTCTTTCAAAGTAAAGCTTCTACGGAGAAAAGGAACATTGATATCACTTCTAACAATAATTTGACACGTCGCAAACAACTGCTTCTCTTTACAGGGAAACACATGTGTGTTTCTTCCTAAAGCTTTTCATGAAATGAATACACTTTGAAATAAATGTGATTATCTTTCAAAGTAAAGCTTCTACAGAGAAAGGAACACTTATCTCTCTTCCAAAAATACTTTGACATGTCGCAAAAAATGGCTTTTCTTTACAGAGAAACAGTTGTGCGTTTCTTACTAAAGCTATTTTTGAAATGAATACACTTTCAAAACAATGAGATTATCTTTCAAAGTAAAGCTTGTAGAGAGAAAAGAAAACTGTTCTCATTTTTAACAGTAATTTGACATGTCACAAACAACTGCTTTTCTTTAGAGAGAAATACATGTATGTTTCTTACTAAAGATTTTCAAGAAATGTATACACTTTCAAAAGAACGTGATTATCTTTCAAATTAAAGCTTGTACAGAGAAAAGGAATATTGATCTCACTTCAAACAATATTTTGACATGTCCCAAACAACTGCTTCTCCTAACCAAGTAACACATGTGCTTTGCTTACTAAAGTTTTAAAGAAATGAATACACTTTTAAAAGAACATGATTATATTTCAAAGCAGAGTTTCTACAGAGAATGGAACACTGATCTCACTTCTAACAATACTTTGACATGTCGCAAACAACTGCTTCTCTTTACAGAGAAACACTTGTGCGTTTCTTACTAAAGCTATTAATGAAATGAATACACTTTCAGAAGAATATGATTATCTTTCAAAGTAAAGTTGTACAGAGAAAGGTAAACTGATCTCACTTCTAACAATACTTTGACATGTCGCAAACAACTGCTTCTCTTTACCAAGAAACACATGTGTTTCTAACTAAAGCTGTTCAAGAAATGTATACACTTTCAAAAGAATGTGATTATCCTTCAAAGTAAAGCTTGTACAAAGAAAAGGAACACTGATATCACTTCTAACAAGACGTTGACATGTCGCAAAAAACTGCTTCTCTTTATCAAGAAACACATGTGTGTTAGTTACTAAAGCTTTTCAGGAAATGAATACACTTTCAAAAGAATGTGATTATCTTTCAAAGTAAATCTTGTACCTAGAAAAGGAATATTGACCTCACTTCAAACAACACTTTGACATGTCGCAAACAACTGCTTCTCCTTACCAAGTAACACAAGTGCGTTTTAACTAAAGCTTTTCAGGAAAGAATACAGTTTCAAAATAGCGTGATTATCTTTCAATGTAAAGCTTGTACAGAGAAAAGGAACACTGATCTCACTAATAACAATACTTTGACATGTCGCAAAAAATGGCCTCTCTTTACAGAGAAACACATGTGCGTTTCTTACTAAAGCTATTTATGAAATAAATACACTTTCAAAGAGTGTGGTTATCTTTCAAATTAAAGCTTCTACAGAGAAAAGCAACACTGATCTCAGGTCTAATAGGACGTTGACATGTCGCAAACAACTGCTTCTCATTACCAAGAAACACATGTGCGTTTCTTACTAAAGTTTTTAAAGAAATGAATACACTTTTTAAAGAACCAATTGTATTGCAAAGCAAAGCTTCTACAGAGAATGGAACACTGATCTCCCTTCTAACAATACTTTGACATGTCGCAAACAACAGCTTCTCTTTACAGAGAAACACTTGTGCGTTTCTTACTAAAGCTATTAATGAAATGAATACACTTTCAAAGAATGTGATTATCTTTCAAAGTAAAGCTTCTACAGAGAAATGAATACTGATCACACTTCTAACAAGACTTTGACATGTCAGAAACAACTGCTTCTCTTTACCAAGACACACATGAGCATTATTACTAAAGCATTTCTAGAAATGAATACACTTTCAAAAGAACGTGACTATATTTCAAAATAAAGCTTCCACAGAGAAAATGAACACTGATCTCACTTCTAACAGTAATTTGACACGTCGAAAAGAAGTGCTTTTCTTTACAGAGAAACACATGTACGTTTCTTACTAAAGCTTATCATGAAATGAATACACTTTCAAAAGAATATGATTATACTTCAAAGCAAAGCTTCTACAGAGAAAAGGAACACTGATCTCACTTCTAAAAATACTTGACATGTCGGAAAAAACTGCTTCTCTTTACAGAGAAACACATATGCGTTTCTTCCTAATGCTTTTCATGAAATGAATACACTTTGAAAAGAATGTGATTATCTTTCAAAGTAAAGCTTTTACAGAGAAAGGAACACTGATCTCTCTTCTAAAAATACTTTGACATGATGCATAATACGGCCTTTCTTTACAGAGAAACAACTGTGCGTTTCTTACTAAAGTTATATATGAAACTAATACACTTTCAAAAAACGTGATTATCTTTCAAAATAAAGCTTTGACAGAGAAAAGGAAAACTGATCTCACTTCTAATAGATATTTGACAGTTGCAAACATCTGCTTCTTTACAGAGAAACTCATGTGTGTTTCATACGAAAACTTTTTAAGAAATGAATACACATTCAAAAGAACGTGATTATCATTCAAAGCAAAGCTTCTACAGAGGATGGAACACTGATCTCACTTCTAACAAGACTTTGACATTTAGGAAACAATTGAATCTCTTTACCAAGTAACACGTGTGTTTCTTACTAAAGCTAATCCTGAAATGAATACACTTTCAAAGGAATGTGATTATCTTTCAAAGTAAAGCTTCTACACAGAAAGGAACACTGATCTCTCTTCTAACAATACTTTGACATGTCGCAAAAAATGGCCTCTCTTTAGAGAAACACATGTGCGTTTCTTACTAAAGCTATTTATGAAATGAACACCCTTTCAAAAGAATGTGATTTTCTTTCAAAGTAAACCTGCTACAGAGAAAAGGAATACTGATTTCACTTCAAACAATACTTTGAATGTCGTAAACAACTGCTTCTCCTTACCAAGATACACATGTGTGTTTCATGCTAAAGCTTTTCAAGAAATGAATACACTTTCAAAAGAATGTGAATATCTTTCAAAGTAAAGCTTGTACAGAGAAAAGGAATGCGGATCTCACTTCTACCAATACTTTAACATGTTCCAAAGAACTGCTTCTCTTTACAGAAAAACACATGTGCTTTTCTTACAAAAGCATTTCATGAAATAAATACACATTCAAAAGAACGTTATTATCTTTCAAAGTAAAACTTCTGCAGAGAAAAGGAAAACTAATCTCACTTCTAACAGTAATTTGACATGTCGCAAACATCTGCTTCTCTTTACAGAGAAACACATGTGCGTTTCTTACTAAAGCTTTTCAAGATATGAATACACTTTCAAAAGAACATGTTTATATTTCAAAACAAAGATTCTACAGAGAAAAGGAACACTGATCTCACTTCTACCAATACTTTGACATGTCGTAAACAATGGCTTCTCTTTACAAGGAACAGTTGTGCGTTTCTTACTTAAGTTATTTATGAAATGAATACACTTTCAAAGAATGTGATTATCTTTCAAAGTAAAGTTTCTAAAGAGAAATGAACACTGATCTCACTTCTAACAAGGCTTTGACATGTCAGAAACAACTGCCTTTCCTTACCAAGAAACACATGTGTGTTATTACTAAAGCATTTAAAGAAATAAATACACTTTCAAAAGAACGTGATTATATTTCAAATTAAAGCTTGCACACAGAAAATGACTACTGATCTCACTTCTAACAATACTTTGACATGTCGAAAACAACTGCTTCTCCTTACAGAGAAACACATGTGTGTTTCTTACAAAAGTATTTCATGAAATAAATGCACTTTCAAAAAAACGTGATTATCTTCCAAAGTAAAGCTTCTATAGAGAAAAGGAACACTGATCTCACTTCTCAAAAGACTTTGACATGTAGCAAAAACTGCTTCTCTTTACCAAGAAACACATGTGTTTCTTAATAAAGCTTTTCAAGAGATGAATACACTTTCAAAAGAACATGATTATATTTCAAAGCAAAGCTTCTACAGAGAAAAGTAACACTGATCTCACTTCTAACAGTAATTTGCCATGTTGCAAACAACTGCTTTTCTTTACAAAGAAACACTTTTGCGTTTCTTACTAAAGCTATTTTTGAAATGAACTCTTTCAAAACAACGTGATTATCTTCCAAAGTAAAGCTTCTACAGAGAAAAGGAAAACTGATCTCACTTCAAACAGTAATAGATATGTCGGAAAAATCTGCTTCTCTATAAGGAGAAGCACATGTGCATTTCTTAATAAAGCTTTTCCTAAAATGAATACACTTTAAAAAGAACGTGATTATATTTAAAAGCAAAGATTCTACAGAGAAAAGGAACACGGATCTCACTTCTAACAAGCCTTTGACATGTCACAAAGAACTGCTTTGCTTTACAGAAAAAGACATGTGCGTTTCTTACTAAAGCATTTCAAGAAATGAATACACTTTCAAAAGAATGTGATTATCTTTCAAATAAAGCTTCTACAGAGAAAAGGAATACTGATCTCACTTCAAACAATACTTTGACATGTCGCAAACAATTGCTTCTCTTTAACAAGATACACGTGGGTTTCTTAGTAAAGCTTTTCAAGAAATGAATACACTTTCAAAAGAACGTGATTATATTTCAAAGCATAGCTTCTACAGAGAAAAGGAACACTGATCTCACTTCTAACAGTAATTTGACATGTCGCAAACAACTTTTCTTTACACAGAAAGACGTGTGTTTCTTACTAAAGCTATTTATAAAATGAATACACTTTCCAAAGAATGTGACTTTCTTTCAAAGTAAAGCTTCTACGGAGAAAAGGAACATTGATATCACTTCTAACAATAATTTGACACGTCGCAAACAACTGCTTCTCTTTACAGGGAAACACATGTGTGTTTCTTCCTAAAGCTTTTCATGAAATGAATACACTTTGAAATAAATGTGATTATCTTTCAAAGTAAAGCTTCTACAGAGAAAGGAACACTTATCTCTCTTCCAAAAATACTTTGACATGTCGCAAAAAATGGCTTTTCTTTACAGAGAAACAGTTGTGCGTTTCTTACTAAAGCTATTTTTGAAATGAATACACTTTCAAAACAATGAGATTATCTTTCAAAGTAAAGCTTGTAGAGAGAAAAGAAAACTGTTCTCATTTTTAACAGTAATTTGACATGTCACAAACAACTGCTTTTCTTTAGAGAGAAATACATGTATGTTTCTTACTAAAGATTTTCAAGAAATGTATACACTTTCAAAAGAACGTGATTATCTTTCAAATTAAAGCTTGTACAGAGAAAAGGAATATTGATCTCACTTCAAACAATATTTTGACATGTCCCAAACAACTGCTTCTCCTAACCAAGTAACACATGTGCTTTGCTTACTAAAGTTTTAAAGAAATGAATACACTTTTAAAAGAACATGATTATATTTCAAAGCAGAGTTTCTACAGAGAATGGAACACTGATCTCACTTCTAACAATACTTTGACATGTCGCAAACAACTGCTTCTCTTTACAGAGAAACACTTGTGCGTTTCTTACTAAAGCTATTAATGAAATGAATACACTTTCAGAAGAATATGATTATCTTTCAAAGTAAAGTTGTACAGAGAAAGGTAAACTGATCTCACTTCTAACAATACTTTGACATGTCGCAAACAACTGCTTCTCTTTACCAAGAAACACATGTGTTTCTAACTAAAGCTGTTCAAGAAATGTATACACTTTCAAAAGAATGTGATTATCCTTCAAAGTAAAGCTTGTACAAAGAAAAGGAACACTGATATCACTTCTAACAAGACGTTGACATGTCGCAAAAAACTGCTTCTCTTTATCAAGAAACACATGTGTGTTAGTTACTAAAGCTTTTCAGGAAATGAATACACTTTCAAAAGAATGTGATTATCTTTCAAAGTAAATCTTGTACCTAGAAAAGGAATATTGACCTCACTTCAAACAACACTTTGACATGTCGCAAACAACTGCTTCTCCTTACCAAGTAACACAAGTGCGTTTTAACTAAAGCTTTTCAGGAAAGAATACAGTTTCAAAATAGCGTGATTATCTTTCAATGTAAAGCTTGTACAGAGAAAAGGAACACTGATCTCACTAATAACAATACTTTGACATGTCGCAAAAAATGGCCTCTCTTTACAGAGAAACACATGTGCGTTTCTTACTAAAGCTATTTATGAAATAAATACACTTTCAAAGAGTGTGGTTATCTTTCAAATTAAAGCTTCTACAGAGAAAAGCAACACTGATCTCAGGTCTAATAGGACGTTGACATGTCGCAAACAACTGCTTCTCATTACCAAGAAACACATGTGCGTTTCTTACTAAAGTTTTTAAAGAAATGAATACACTTTTTAAAGAACCAATTGTATTGCAAAGCAAAGCTTCTACAGAGAATGGAACACTGATCTCCCTTCTAACAATACTTTGACATGTCGCAAACAACAGCTTCTCTTTACAGAGAAACACTTGTGCGTTTCTTACTAAAGCTATTAATGAAATGAATACACTTTCAAAGAATGTGATTATCTTTCAAAGTAAAGCTTCTACAGAGAAATGAATACTGATCACACTTCTAACAAGACTTTGACATGTCAGAAACAACTGCTTCTCTTTACCAAGACACACATGAGCATTATTACTAAAGCATTTCTAGAAATGAATACACTTTCAAAAGAACGTGACTATATTTCAAAATAAAGCTTCCACAGAGAAAATGAACACTGATCTCACTTCTAACAGTAATTTTTTTTTTTTTTTTTTTTTTTTTTTTTTTTTTTTTATTTTTTATTCTTTTTTAATTAAAATTTCCACCTGCTCCCCGTTTCCCATTTCCCTCCCCTCCTCCCAAATATTGCCCCCTCCCCCCACTCCCCTCCCCCTATCCCCACTCCTCTTCTCCTCCCCCCACACCATTCCCCCTCCCTCTCGATACTGAAGAGCAGTCCAAATTCTCTGCCCTGCGGGAAGACGAAGGTCTTCTATCTACGTCCAGGAAGGTGAGCTTCTAAACAGGCTAAGCTCCCACAAAGCCAGTTCATGTATTAGGATTGAAACCTAGTGCCATTGTCCTTGGCTTCTCATCAGTCTTCGTTGACCGCCATGCTCAGAGAGTCCGGAATCAACCCATGCTTATTCAGTCCCAGACCAGCTGGCCTTGGTGGGCTCCTAATAAATCAGTTCCACTGTCACAGTGGGTGGGTGCATCCCTCGTGGTCCTGATTTTTTGCTCTTGTTCTCCCTCCTTCTGCTCCTCATTTGGACCTTAAGAGCTCAGACCGTTGCTCCAAATTGAGACTCTGTCTCTACCTTGATCCATCGCCAGATGAAGGTTCTAAGGTGATATGCAAGATATTCATCAGTATAGGATAGGGTCATTTCAGGTTCCCTCTCCTTAGTTGCCCAAGGTACCAGCTGGGGACATATTCCTGGACACCTGCGAACCCCTCTAGAGTCAAGTCTCTTGCCAACCCTAAGATGGCTCCCTTAGATAGGATATATACTTCGCTGCTCCCGTATCCATCCTTCCTATATCCCAACCATCCCAATCCCCCGAGCTCCTCCCATCCTCCCCTTCTCATATTTCTCATCCCATTTCCCCTTTGCCCCATGCCACCTCACCCGCAAGTTCCCATTTTTTGCCCTGCAATCTTGTCTACTTCCCCCTCTCCATGCGGATGACTATATGATTTTCTTTGGGTTCACTTTCTTATTTAACTTCTATAGGATCGCACATTATATGCTTAATGTCTTTTACTTATGGCTAGAAACCGATTATGAGTGAGTACATCCCATGTTCCTCTTTTTGGGTCTGGGATACCTCACTCAGGATAGTGTTTTCTATTTCCATCCATTTGCACGCAAAATTCGAGAAGTCATTGTTTTTTACTGCTGAGTAGTACTCTAATATGTATATATTCCACACTTTCTTCATCCATTCCTCCATTGAAGGGCATCTAGGTTGTTTCCAGGTTTTGGCTATTACAAACAATGCTGCTATGAACATAGTTGAACAGATACTTTTGTCATTTGATGTGGCATCTCTTGGGTATATTCCCAATAGTGGTATTACTGGATCTTGGGGTAGGTTGATCCCTAATTTCCTGAGAAATCGCCACACTGATTTCCAAAGTGGTTGCACAAGTTTGCATTCCCACCAGCAATGAATGAGTGTGCCTCTTTCTCCACAACCTCTCCAGCAAAGGCTATCATTGGTGTTTTTGATTTTAGCCATTCTGACAGGTGTAAGATGGTATCTCAAAGTTAACAGTAATTTGACACGTCGAAAAGAAGTGCTTTTCTTTACAGAGAAACACATGTACGTTTCTTACTAAAGCTTATCATGAAATGAATACACTTTCAAAAGAATATGATTATACTTCAAAGCAAAGCTTCTACAGAGAAAAGGAACACTGATCTCACTTCTAAAAATACTTGACATGTCGGAAAAAACTGCTTCTCTTTACAGAGAAACACATATGCGTTTCTTCCTAATGCTTTTCATGAAATGAATACACTTTGAAAAGAATGTGATTATCTTTCAAAGTAAAGCTTTTACAGAGAAAGGAACACTGATCTCTCTTCTAAAAATACTTTGACATGATGCATAATACGGCCTTTCTTTACAGAGAAACAACTGTGCGTTTCTTACTAAAGTTATATATGAAACTAATACACTTTCAAAAAACGTGATTATCTTTCAAAATAAAGCTTTGACAGAGAAAAGGAAAACTGATCTCACTTCTAATAGATATTTGACAGTTGCAAACATCTGCTTCTTTACAGAGAAACTCATGTGTGTTTCATACGAAAACTTTTTAAGAAATGAATACACATTCAAAAGAACGTGATTATCATTCAAAGCAAAGCTTCTACAGAGGATGGAACACTGATCTCACTTCTAACAAGACTTTGACATTTAGGAAACAATTGAATCTCTTTACCAAGTAACACGTGTGTTTCTTACTAAAGCTAATCCTGAAATGAATACACTTTCAAAGGAATGTGATTATCTTTCAAAGTAAAGCTTCTACACAGAAAGGAACACTGATCTCTCTTCTAACAATACTTTGACATGTCGCAAAAAATGGCCTCTCTTTAGAGAAACACATGTGCGTTTCTTACTAAAGCTATTTATGAAATGAACACCCTTTCAAAAGAATGTGATTTTCTTTCAAAGTAAACCTGCTACAGAGAAAAGGAATACTGATTTCACTTCAAACAATACTTTGAATGTCGTAAACAACTGCTTCTCCTTACCAAGATACACATGTGTGTTTCATGCTAAAGCTTTTCAAGAAATGAATACACTTTCAAAAGAATGTGAATATCTTTCAAAGTAAAGCTTGTACAGAGAAAAGGAATGCGGATCTCACTTCTACCAATACTTTAACATGTTCCAAAGAACTGCTTCTCTTTACAGAAAAACACATGTGCTTTTCTTACAAAAGCATTTCATGAAATAAATACACATTCAAAAGAACGTTATTATCTTTCAAAGTAAAACTTCTGCAGAGAAAAGGAAAACTAATCTCACTTCTAACAGTAATTTGACATGTCGCAAACATCTGCTTCTCTTTACAGAGAAACACATGTGCGTTTCTTACTAAAGCTTTTCAAGATATGAATACACTTTCAAAAGAACATGTTTATATTTCAAAACAAAGATTCTACAGAGAAAAGGAACACTGATCTCACTTCTACCAATACTTTGACATGTCGTAAACAATGGCTTCTCTTTACAAGGAACAGTTGTGCGTTTCTTACTTAAGTTATTTATGAAATGAATACACTTTCAAAGAATGTGATTATCTTTCAAAGTAAAGTTTCTAAAGAGAAATGAACACTGATCTCACTTCTAACAAGGCTTTGACATGTCAGAAACAACTGCCTTTCCTTACCAAGAAACACATGTGTGTTATTACTAAAGCATTTAAAGAAATAAATACACTTTCAAAAGAACGTGATTATATTTCAAATTAAAGCTTGCACACAGAAAATGACTACTGATCTCACTTCTAACAATACTTTGACATGTCGAAAACAACTGCTTCTCCTTACAGAGAAACACATGTGTGTTTCTTACAAAAGTATTTCATGAAATAAATGCACTTTCAAAAAAACGTGATTATCTTCCAAAGTAAAGCTTCTATAGAGAAAAGGAACACTGATCTCACTTCTCAAAAGACTTTGACATGTAGCAAAAACTGCTTCTCTTTACCAAGAAACACATGTGTTTCTTAATAAAGCTTTTCAAGAGATGAATACACTTTCAAAAGAACATGATTATATTTCAAAGCAAAGCTTCTACAGAGAAAAGTAACACTGATCTCACTTCTAACAGTAATTTGCCATGTTGCAAACAACTGCTTTTCTTTACAAAGAAACACTTTTGCGTTTCTTACTAAAGCTATTTTTGAAATGAACTCTTTCAAAACAACGTGATTATCTTCCAAAGTAAAGCTTCTACAGAGAAAAGGAAAACTGATCTCACTTCAAACAGTAATAGATATGTCGGAAAAATCTGCTTCTCTATAAGGAGAAGCACATGTGCATTTCTTAATAAAGCTTTTCCTAAAATGAATACACTTTAAAAAGAACGTGATTATATTTAAAAGCAAAGATTCTACAGAGAAAAGGAACACGGATCTCACTTCTAACAAGCCTTTGACATGTCACAAAGAACTGCTTTGCTTTACAGAAAAAGACATGTGCGTTTCTTACTAAAGCATTTCAAGAAATGAATACACTTTCAAAAGAATGTGATTATCTTTCAAATAAAGCTTCTACAGAGAAAAGGAATACTGATCTCACTTCAAACAATACTTTGACATGTCGCAAACAATTGCTTCTCTTTAACAAGATACACGTGGGTTTCTTAGTAAAGCTTTTCAAGAAATGAATACACTTTCAAAAGAACGTGATTATATTTCAAAGCATAGCTTCTACAGAGAAAAGGAACACTGATCTCACTTCTAACAGTAATTTGACATGTCGCAAACAACTTTTCTTTACACAGAAAGACGTGTGTTTCTTACTAAAGCTATTTATAAAATGAATACACTTTCCAAAGAATGTGACTTTCTTTCAAAGTAAAGCTTCTACGGAGAAAAGGAACATTGATATCACTTCTAACAATAATTTGACACGTCGCAAACAACTGCTTCTCTTTACAGGGAAACACATGTGTGTTTCTTCCTAAAGCTTTTCATGAAATGAATACACTTTGAAATAAATGTGATTATCTTTCAAAGTAAAGCTTCTACAGAGAAAGGAACACTTATCTCTCTTCCAAAAATACTTTGACATGTCGCAAAAAATGGCTTTTCTTTACAGAGAAACAGTTGTGCGTTTCTTACTAAAGCTATTTTTGAAATGAATACACTTTCAAAACAATGAGATTATCTTTCAAAGTAAAGCTTGTAGAGAGAAAAGAAAACTGTTCTCATTTTTAACAGTAATTTGACATGTCACAAACAACTGCTTTTCTTTAGAGAGAAATACATGTATGTTTCTTACTAAAGATTTTCAAGAAATGTATACACTTTCAAAAGAACGTGATTATCTTTCAAATTAAAGCTTGTACAGAGAAAAGGAATATTGATCTCACTTCAAACAATATTTTGACATGTCCCAAACAACTGCTTCTCCTAACCAAGTAACACATGTGCTTTGCTTACTAAAGTTTTAAAGAAATGAATACACTTTTAAAAGAACATGATTATATTTCAAAGCAGAGTTTCTACAGAGAATGGAACACTGATCTCACTTCTAACAATACTTTGACATGTCGCAAACAACTGCTTCTCTTTACAGAGAAACACTTGTGCGTTTCTTACTAAAGCTATTAATGAAATGAATACACTTTCAGAAGAATATGATTATCTTTCAAAGTAAAGTTGTACAGAGAAAGGTAAACTGATCTCACTTCTAACAATACTTTGACATGTCGCAAACAACTGCTTCTCTTTACCAAGAAACACATGTGTTTCTAACTAAAGCTGTTCAAGAAATGTATACACTTTCAAAAGAATGTGATTATCCTTCAAAGTAAAGCTTGTACAAAGAAAAGGAACACTGATATCACTTCTAACAAGACGTTGACATGTCGCAAAAAACTGCTTCTCTTTATCAAGAAACACATGTGTGTTAGTTACTAAAGCTTTTCAGGAAATGAATACACTTTCAAAAGAATGTGATTATCTTTCAAAGTAAATCTTGTACCTAGAAAAGGAATATTGACCTCACTTCAAACAACACTTTGACATGTCGCAAACAACTGCTTCTCCTTACCAAGTAACACAAGTGCGTTTTAACTAAAGCTTTTCAGGAAAGAATACAGTTTCAAAATAGCGTGATTATCTTTCAATGTAAAGCTTGTACAGAGAAAAGGAACACTGATCTCACTAATAACAATACTTTGACATGTCGCAAAAAATGGCCTCTCTTTACAGAGAAACACATGTGCGTTTCTTACTAAAGCTATTTATGAAATAAATACACTTTCAAAGAGTGTGGTTATCTTTCAAATTAAAGCTTCTACAGAGAAAAGCAACACTGATCTCAGGTCTAATAGGACGTTGACATGTCGCAAACAACTGCTTCTCATTACCAAGAAACACATGTGCGTTTCTTACTAAAGTTTTTAAAGAAATGAATACACTTTTTAAAGAACCAATTGTATTGCAAAGCAAAGCTTCTACAGAGAATGGAACACTGATCTCCCTTCTAACAATACTTTGACATGTCGCAAACAACAGCTTCTCTTTACAGAGAAACACTTGTGCGTTTCTTACTAAAGCTATTAATGAAATGAATACACTTTCAAAGAATGTGATTATCTTTCAAAGTAAAGCTTCTACAGAGAAATGAATACTGATCACACTTCTAACAAGACTTTGACATGTCAGAAACAACTGCTTCTCTTTACCAAGACACACATGAGCATTATTACTAAAGCATTTCTAGAAATGAATACACTTTCAAAAGAACGTGACTATATTTCAAAATAAAGCTTCCACAGAGAAAATGAACACTGATCTCACTTCTAACAGTAATTTGACACGTCGAAAAGAAGTGCTTTTCTTTACAGAGAAACACATGTACGTTTCTTACTAAAGCTTATCATGAAATGAATACACTTTCAAAAGAATATGATTATACTTCAAAGCAAAGCTTCTACAGAGAAAAGGAACACTGATCTCACTTCTAAAAATACTTGACATGTCGGAAAAAACTGCTTCTCTTTACAGAGAAACACATATGCGTTTCTTCCTAATGCTTTTCATGAAATGAATACACTTTGAAAAGAATGTGATTATCTTTCAAAGTAAAGCTTTTACAGAGAAAGGAACACTGATCTCTCTTCTAAAAATACTTTGACATGATGCATAATACGGCCTTTCTTTACAGAGAAACAACTGTGCGTTTCTTACTAAAGTTATATATGAAACTAATACACTTTCAAAAAACGTGATTATCTTTCAAAATAAAGCTTTGACAGAGAAAAGGAAAACTGATCTCACTTCTAATAGATATTTGACAGTTGCAAACATCTGCTTCTTTACAGAGAAACTCATGTGTGTTTCATACGAAAACTTTTTAAGAAATGAATACACATTCAAAAGAACGTGATTATCATTCAAAGCAAAGCTTCTACAGAGGATGGAACACTGATCTCACTTCTAACAAGACTTTGACATTTAGGAAACAATTGAATCTCTTTACCAAGTAACACGTGTGTTTCTTACTAAAGCTAATCCTGAAATGAATACACTTTCAAAGGAATGTGATTATCTTTCAAAGTAAAGCTTCTACACAGAAAGGAACACTGATCTCTCTTCTAACAATACTTTGACATGTCGCAAAAAATGGCCTCTCTTTAGAGAAACACATGTGCGTTTCTTACTAAAGCTATTTATGAAATGAACACCCTTTCAAAAGAATGTGATTTTCTTTCAAAGTAAACCTGCTACAGAGAAAAGGAATACTGATTTCACTTCAAACAATACTTTGAATGTCGTAAACAACTGCTTCTCCTTACCAAGATACACATGTGTGTTTCATGCTAAAGCTTTTCAAGAAATGAATACACTTTCAAAAGAATGTGAATATCTTTCAAAGTAAAGCTTGTACAGAGAAAAGGAATGCGGATCTCACTTCTACCAATACTTTAACATGTTCCAAAGAACTGCTTCTCTTTACAGAGAAACACATGTGCTTTTCTTACAAAAGCATTTCATGAAATAAATACACATTCAAAAGAACGTTATTATCTTTCAAAGTAAAACTTCTGCAGAGAAAAGGAAAACTAATCTCACTTCTAACAGTAATTTGACATGTCGCAAACATCTGCTTCTCTTTACAGAGAAACACATGTGCGTTTCTTACTAAAGCTTTTCAAGATATGAATACACTTTCAAAAGAACATGTTTATATTTCAAAACAAAGATTCTACAGAGAAAAGGAACACTGATCTCACTTCTACCAATACTTTGACATGTCGTAAACAATGGCTTCTCTTTACAAGGAACAGTTGTGCGTTTCTTACTTAAGTTATTTATGAAATGAATACACTTTCAAAGAATGTGATTATCTTTCAAAGTAAAGTTTCTAAAGAGAAATGAACACTGATCTCACTTCTAACAAGGCTTTGACATGTCAGAAACAACTGCCTTTCCTTACCAAGAAACACATGTGTGTTATTACTAAAGCATTTAAAGAAATAAATACACTTTCAAAAGAACGTGATTATATTTCAAATTAAAGCTTGCACACAGAAAATGACTACTGATCTCACTTCTAACAATACTTTGACATGTCGAAAACAACTGCTTCTCCTTACAGAGAAACACATGTGTGTTTCTTACAAAAGTATTTCATGAAATAAATGCACTTTCAAAAAAACGTGATTATCTTCCAAAGTAAAGCTTCTATAGAGAAAAGGAACACTGATCTCACTTCTCAAAAGACTTTGACATGTAGCAAAAACTGCTTCTCTTTACCAAGAAACACATGTGTTTCTTAATAAAGCTTTTCAAGAGATGAATACACTTTCAAAAGAACATGATTATATTTCAAAGCAAAGCTTCTACAGAGAAAAGTAACACTGATCTCACTTCTAACAGTAATTTGCCATGTTGCAAACAACTGCTTTTCTTTACAAAGAAACACTTTTGCGTTTCTTACTAAAGCTATTTTTGAAATGAACTCTTTCAAAACAACGTGATTATCTTCCAAAGTAAAGCTTCTACAGAGAAAAGGAAAACTGATCTCACTTCAAACAGTAATAGATATGTCGGAAAAATCTGCTTCTCTATAAGGAGAAGCACATGTGCATTTCTTAATAAAGCTTTTCCTAAAATGAATACACTTTAAAAAGAACGTGATTATATTTAAAAGCAAAGATTCTACAGAGAAAAGGAACACGGATCTCACTTCTAACAAGCCTTTGACATGTCACAAAGAACTGCTTTGCTTTACAGAAAAAGACATGTGCGTTTCTTACTAAAGCATTTCAAGAAACGAATACACTTTCAAAAGAATGTGATTATCTTTCAAATAAAGCTTCTACAGAGAAAAGGAATACTGATCTCACTTCAAACAATACTTTGACATGTCGCAAACAATTGCTTCTCTTTAACAAGATACACGTGGGTTTCTTAGTAAAGCTTTTCAAGAAATGAATACACTTTCAAAAGAACGTGATTATATTTCAAAGCATAGCTTCTACAGAGAAAAGGAACACTGATCTCACTTCTAACAGTAATTTGACATGTCGCAAACAACTTTTCTTTACACAGAAAGACGTGTGTTTCTTACTAAAGCTATTTATAAAATGAATACACTTTCCAAAGAATGTGACTTTCTTTCAAAGTAAAGCTTCTACGGAGAAAAGGAACATTGATATCACTTCTAACAATAATTTGACACGTCGCAAACAACTGCTTCTCTTTACAGGGAAACACATGTGTGTTTCTTCCTAAAGCTTTTCATGAAATGAATACACTTTGAAATAAATGTGATTATCTTTCAAAGTAAAGCTTCTACAGAGAAAGGAACACTTATCTCTCTTCCAAAAATACTTTGACATGTCGCAAAAAATGGCTTTTCTTTACAGAGAAACAGTTGTGCGTTTCTTACTAAAGCTATTTTTGAAATGAATACACTTTCAAAACAATGAGATTATCTTTCAAAGTAAAGCTTGTAGAGAGAAAAGAAAACTGTTCTCATTTTTAACAGTAATTTGACATGTCACAAACAACTGCTTTTCTTTAGAGAGAAATACATGTATGTTTCTTACTAAAGATTTTCAAGAAATGTATACACTTTCAAAAGAACGTGATTATCTTTCAAATTAAAGCTTGTACAGAGAAAAGGAATATTGATCTCACTTCAAACAATATTTTGACATGTCCCAAACAACTGCTTCTCCTAACCAAGTAACACATGTGCTTTGCTTACTAAAGTTTTAAAGAAATGAATACACTTTTAAAAGAACATGATTATATTTCAAAGCAGAGTTTCTACAGAGAATGGAACACTGATCTCACTTCTAACAATACTTTGACATGTCGCAAACAACTGCTTCTCTTTACAGAGAAACACTTGTGCGTTTCTTACTAAAGCTATTAATGAAATGAATACACTTTCAGAAGAATATGATTATCTTTCAAAGTAAAGTTGTACAGAGAAAGGTAAACTGATCTCACTTCTAACAATACTTTGACATGTCGCAAACAACTGCTTCTCTTTACCAAGAAACACATGTGTTTCTAACTAAAGCTGTTCAAGAAATGTATACACTTTCAAAAGAATGTGATTATCCTTCAAAGTAAAGCTTGTACAAAGAAAAGGAACACTGATATCACTTCTAACAAGACGTTGACATGTCGCAAAAAACTGCTTCTCTTTATCAAGAAACACATGTGTGTTAGTTACTAAAGCTTTTCAGGAAATGAATACACTTTCAAAAGAATGTGATTATCTTTCAAAGTAAATCTTGTACCTAGAAAAGGAATATTGACCTCACTTCAAACAACACTTTGACATGTCGCAAACAACTGCTTCTCCTTACCAAGTAACACAAGTGCGTTTTAACTAAAGCTTTTCAGGAAAGAATACAGTTTCAAAATAGCGTGATTATCTTTCAATGTAAAGCTTGTACAGAGAAAAGGAACACTGATCTCACTAATAACAATACTTTGACATGTCGCAAAAAATGGCCTCTCTTTACAGAGAAACACATGTGCGTTTCTTACTAAAGCTATTTATGAAATAAATACACTTTCAAAGAGTGTGGTTATCTTTCAAATTAAAGCTTCTACAGAGAAAAGCAACACTGATCTCAGGTCTAATAGGACGTTGACATGTCGCAAACAACTGCTTCTCATTACCAAGAAACACATGTGCGTTTCTTACTAAAGTTTTTAAAGAAATGAATACACTTTTTAAAGAACCAATTGTATTGCAAAGCAAAGCTTCTACAGAGAATGGAACACTGATCTCCCTTCTAACAATACTTTGACATGTCGCAAACAACAGCTTCTCTTTACAGAGAAACACTTGTGCGTTTCTTACTAAAGCTATTAATGAAATGAATACACTTTCAAAGAATGTGATTATCTTTCAAAGTAAAGCTTCTACAGAGAAATGAATACTGATCACACTTCTAACAAGACTTTGACATGTCAGAAACAACTGCTTCTCTTTACCAAGACACACATGAGCATTATTACTAAAGCATTTCTAGAAATGAATACACTTTCAAAAGAACGTGACTATATTTCAAAATAAAGCTTCCACAGAGAAAATGAACACTGATCTCACTTCTAACAGTAATTTGACACGTCGAAAAGAAGTGCTTTTCTTTACAGAGAAACACATGTACGTTTCTTACTAAAGCTTATCATGAAATGAATACACTTTCAAAAGAATATGATTATACTTCAAAGCAAAGCTTCTACAGAGAAAAGGAACACTGATCTCACTTCTAAAAATACTTGACATGTCGGAAAAAACTGCTTCTCTTTACAGAGAAACACATATGCGTTTCTTCCTAATGCTTTTCATGAAATGAATACACTTTGAAAAGAATGTGATTATCTTTCAAAGTAAAGCTTTTACAGAGAAAGGAACACTGATCTCTCTTCTAAAAATACTTTGACATGATGCATAATACGGCCTTTCTTTACAGAGAAACAACTGTGCGTTTCTTACTAAAGTTATATATGAAACTAATACACTTTCAAAAAACGTGATTATCTTTCAAAATAAAGCTTTGACAGAGAAAAGGAAAACTGATCTCACTTCTAATAGATATTTGACAGTTGCAAACATCTGCTTCTTTACAGAGAAACTCATGTGTGTTTCATACGAAAACTTTTTAAGAAATGAATACACATTCAAAAGAACGTGATTATCATTCAAAGCAAAGCTTCTACAGAGGATGGAACACTGATCTCACTTCTAACAAGACTTTGACATTTAGGAAACAATTGAATCTCTTTACCAAGTAACACGTGTGTTTCTTACTAAAGCTAATCCTGAAATGAATACACTTTCAAAGGAATGTGATTATCTTTCAAAGTAAAGCTTCTACACAGAAAGGAACACTGATCTCTCTTCTAACAATACTTTGACATGTCGCAAAAAATGGCCTCTCTTTAGAGAAACACATGTGCGTTTCTTACTAAAGCTATTTATGAAATGAACACCCTTTCAAAAGAATGTGATTTTCTTTCAAAGTAAACCTGCTACAGAGAAAAGGAATACTGATTTCACTTCAAACAATACTTTGAATGTCGTAAACAACTGCTTCTCCTTACCAAGATACACATGTGTGTTTCATGCTAAAGCTTTTCAAGAAATGAATACACTTTCAAAAGAATGTGAATATCTTTCAAAGTAAAGCTTGTACAGAGAAAAGGAATGCGGATCTCACTTCTACCAATACTTTAACATGTTCCAAAGAACTGCTTCTCTTTACAGAAAAACACATGTGCTTTTCTTACAAAAGCATTTCATGAAATAAATACACATTCAAAAGAACGTTATTATCTTTCAAAGTAAAACTTCTGCAGAGAAAAGGAAAACTAATCTCACTTCTAACAGTAATTTGACATGTCGCAAACATCTGCTTCTCTTTACAGAGAAACACATGTGCGTTTCTTACTAAAGCTTTTCAAGATATGAATACACTTTCAAAAGAACATGTTTATATTTCAAAACAAAGATTCTACAGAGAAAAGGAACACTGATCTCACTTCTACCAATACTTTGACATGTCGTAAACAATGGCTTCTCTTTACAAGGAACAGTTGTGCGTTTCTTACTTAAGTTATTTATGAAATGAATACACTTTCAAAGAATGTGATTATCTTTCAAAGTAAAGTTTCTAAAGAGAAATGAACACTGATCTCACTTCTAACAAGGCTTTGACATGTCAGAAACAACTGCCTTTCCTTACCAAGAAACACATGTGTGTTATTACTAAAGCATTTAAAGAAATAAATACACTTTCAAAAGAACGTGATTATATTTCAAATTAAAGCTTGCACACAGAAAATGACTACTGATCTCACTTCTAACAATACTTTGACATGTCGAAAACAACTGCTTCTCCTTACAGAGAAACACATGTGTGTTTCTTACAAAAGTATTTCATGAAATAAATGCACTTTCAAAAAAACGTGATTATCTTCCAAAGTAAAGCTTCTATAGAGAAAAGGAACACTGATCTCACTTCTCAAAAGACTTTGACATGTAGCAAAAACTGCTTCTCTTTACCAAGAAACACATGTGTTTCTTAATAAAGCTTTTCAAGAGATGAATACACTTTCAAAAGAACATGATTATATTTCAAAGCAAAGCTTCTACAGAGAAAAGTAACACTGATCTCACTTCTAACAGTAATTTGCCATGTTGCAAACAACTGCTTTTCTTTACAAAGAAACACTTTTGCGTTTCTTACTAAAGCTATTTTTGAAATGAACTCTTTCAAAACAACGTGATTATCTTCCAAAGTAAAGCTTCTACAGAGAAAAGGAAAACTGATCTCACTTCAAACAGTAATAGATATGTCGGAAAAATCTGCTTCTCTATAAGGAGAAGCACATGTGCATTTCTTAATAAAGCTTTTCCTAAAATGAATACACTTTAAAAAGAACGTGATTATATTTAAAAGCAAAGATTCTACAGAGAAAAGGAACACGGATCTCACTTCTAACAAGCCTTTGACATGTCACAAAGAACTGCTTTGCTTTACAGAAAAAGACATGTGCGTTTCTTACTAAAGCATTTCAAGAAATGAATACACTTTCAAAAGAATGTGATTATCTTTCAAATAAAGCTTCTACAGAGAAAAGGAATACTGATCTCACTTCAAACAATACTTTGACATGTCGCAAACAATTGCTTCTCTTTAACAAGATACACGTGGGTTTCTTAGTAAAGCTTTTCAAGAAATGAATACACTTTCAAAAGAACGTGATTATATTTCAAAGCATAGCTTCTACAGAGAAAAGGAACACTGATCTCACTTCTAACAGTAATTTGACATGTCGCAAACAACTTTTCTTTACACAGAAAGACGTGTGTTTCTTACTAAAGCTATTTATAAAATGAATACACTTTCCAAAGAATGTGACTTTCTTTCAAAGTAAAGCTTCTACGGAGAAAAGGAACATTGATATCACTTCTAACAATAATTTGACACGTCGCAAACAACTGCTTCTCTTTACAGGGAAACACATGTGTGTTTCTTCCTAAAGCTTTTCATGAAATGAATACACTTTGAAATAAATGTGATTATCTTTCAAAGTAAAGCTTCTACAGAGAAAGGAACACTTATCTCTCTTCCAAAAATACTTTGACATGTCGCAAAAAATGGCTTTTCTTTACAGAGAAACAGTTGTGCGTTTCTTACTAAAGCTATTTTTGAAATGAATACACTTTCAAAACAATGAGATTATCTTTCAAAGTAAAGCTTGTAGAGAGAAAAGAAAACTGTTCTCATTTTTAACAGTAATTTGACATGTCACAAACAACTGCTTTTCTTTAGAGAGAAATACATGTATGTTTCTTACTAAAGATTTTCAAGAAATGTATACACTTTCAAAAGAACGTGATTATCTTTCAAATTAAAGCTTGTACAGAGAAAAGGAATATTGATCTCACTTCAAACAATATTTTGACATGTCCCAAACAACTGCTTCTCCTAACCAAGTAACACATGTGCTTTGCTTACTAAAGTTTTAAAGAAATGAATACACTTTTAAAAGAACATGATTATATTTCAAAGCAGAGTTTCTACAGAGAATGGAACACTGATCTCACTTCTAACAATACTTTGACATGTCGCAAACAACTGCTTCTCTTTACAGAGAAACACTTGTGCGTTTCTTACTAAAGCTATTAATGAAATGAATACACTTTCAGAAGAATATGATTATCTTTCAAAGTAAAGTTGTACAGAGAAAGGTAAACTGATCTCACTTCTAACAATACTTTGACATGTCGCAAACAACTGCTTCTCTTTACCAAGAAACACATGTGTTTCTAACTAAAGCTGTTCAAGAAATGTATACACTTTCAAAAGAATGTGATTATCCTTCAAAGTAAAGCTTGTACAAAGAAAAGGAACACTGATATCACTTCTAACAAGACGTTGACATGTCGCAAAAAACTGCTTCTCTTTATCAAGAAACACATGTGTGTTAGTTACTAAAGCTTTTCAGGAAATGAATACACTTTCAAAAGAATGTGATTATCTTTCAAAGTAAATCTTGTACCTAGAAAAGGAATATTGACCTCACTTCAAACAACACTTTGACATGTCGCAAACAACTGCTTCTCCTTACCAAGTAACACAAGTGCGTTTTAACTAAAGCTTTTCAGGAAAGAATACAGTTTCAAAATAGCGTGATTATCTTTCAATGTAAAGCTTGTACAGAGAAAAGGAACACTGATCTCACTAATAACAATACTTTGACATGTCGCAAAAAATGGCCTCTCTTTACAGAGAAACACATGTGCGTTTCTTACTAAAGCTATTTATGAAATAAATACACTTTCAAAGAGTGTGGTTATCTTTCAAATTAAAGCTTCTACAGAGAAAAGCAACACTGATCTCAGGTCTAATAGGACGTTGACATGTCGCAAACAACTGCTTCTCATTACCAAGAAACACATGTGCGTTTCTTACTAAAGTTTTTAAAGAAATGAATACACTTTTTAAAGAACCAATTGTATTGCAAAGCAAAGCTTCTACAGAGAATGGAACACTGATCTCCCTTCTAACAATACTTTGACATGTCGCAAACAACAGCTTCTCTTTACAGAGAAACACTTGTGCGTTTCTTACTAAAGCTATTAATGAAATGAATACACTTTCAAAGAATGTGATTATCTTTCAAAGTAAAGCTTCTACAGAGAAATGAATACTGATCACACTTCTAACAAGACTTTGACATGTCAGAAACAACTGCTTCTCTTTACCAAGACACACATGAGCATTATTACTAAAGCATTTCTAGAAATGAATACACTTTCAAAAGAACGTGACTATATTTCAAAATAAAGCTTCCACAGAGAAAATGAACACTGATCTCACTTCTAACAGTAATTTGACATGTCGAAAAGAAGTGCTTTTCTTTACAGAGAAACACATGTACGTTTCTTACTAAAGCTTATCATGAAATGAATACACTTTCAAAAGAATATGATTATACTTCAAAGCAAAGCTTCTACAGAGAAAAGGAACACTGATCTCACTTCTAAAAATACTTGACATGTCGGAAAAAACTGCTTCTCTTTACAGAGAAACACATATGCGTTTCTTCCTAATGCTTTTCATGAAATGAATACACTTTGAAAAGAATGTGATTATCTTTCAAAGTAAAGCTTTTACAGAGAAAGGAACACTGATCTCTCTTCTAAAAATACTTTGACATGATGCATAATACGGCCTTTCTTTACAGAGAAACAACTGTGCGTTTCTTACTAAAGTTATATATGAAACTAATACACTTTCAAAAAACGTGATTATCTTTCAAAATAAAGCTTTGACAGAGAAAAGGAAAACTGATCTCACTTCTAATAGATATTTGACAGTTGCAAACATCTGCTTCTTTACAGAGAAACTCATGTGTGTTTCATACGAAAACTTTTTAAGAAATGAATACACATTCAAAAGAACGTGATTATCATTCAAAGCAAAGCTTCTACAGAGGATGGAACACTGATCTCACTTCTAACAAGACTTTGACATTTAGGAAACAATTGAATCTCTTTACCAAGTAACACGTGTGTTTCTTACTAAAGCTAATCCTGAAATGAATACACTTTCAAAGGAATGTGATTATCTTTCAAAGTAAAGCTTCTACACAGAAAGGAACACTGATCTCTCTTCTAACAATACTTTGACATGTCGCAAAAAATGGCCTCTCTTTAGAGAAACACATGTGCGTTTCTTACTAAAGCTATTTATGAAATGAACACCCTTTCAAAAGAATGTGATTTTCTTTCAAAGTAAACCTGCTACAGAGAAAAGGAATACTGATTTCACTTCAAACAATACTTTGAATGTCGTAAACAACTGCTTCTCCTTACCAAGATACACATGTGTGTTTCATGCTAAAGCTTTTCAAGAAATGAATACACTTTCAAAAGAATGTGAATATCTTTCAAAGTAAAGCTTGTACAGAGAAAAGGAATGCGGATCTCACTTCTACCAATACTTTAACATGTTCCAAAGAACTGCTTCTCTTTACAGAAAAACACATGTGCTTTTCTTACAAAAGCATTTCATGAAATAAATACACATTCAAAAGAACGTTATTATCTTTCAAAGTAAAACTTCTGCAGAGAAAAGGAAAACTAATCTCACTTCTAACAGTAATTTGACATGTCGCAAACATCTGCTTCTCTTTACAGAGAAACACATGTGCGTTTCTTACTAAAGCTTTTCAAGATATGAATACACTTTCAAAAGAACATGTTTATATTTCAAAACAAAGATTCTACAGAGAAAAGGAACACTGATCTCACTTCTACCAATACTTTGACATGTCGTAAACAATGGCTTCTCTTTACAAGGAACAGTTGTGCGTTTCTTACTTAAGTTATTTATGAAATGAATACACTTTCAAAGAATGTGATTATCTTTCAAAGTAAAGTTTCTAAAGAGAAATGAACACTGATCTCACTTCTAACAAGGCTTTGACATGTCAGAAACAACTGCCTTTCCTTACCAAGAAACACATGTGTGTTATTACTAAAGCATTTAAAGAAATAAATACACTTTCAAAAGAACGTGATTATATTTCAAATTAAAGCTTGCACACAGAAAATGACTACTGATCTCACTTCTAACAATACTTTGACATGTCGAAAACAACTGCTTCTCCTTACAGAGAAACACATGTGTGTTTCTTACAAAAGTATTTCATGAAATAAATGCACTTTCAAAAAAACGTGATTATCTTCCAAAGTAAAGCTTCTATAGAGAAAAGGAACACTGATCTCACTTCTCAAAAGACTTTGACATGTAGCAAAAACTGCTTCTCTTTACCAAGAAACACATGTGTTTCTTAATAAAGCTTTTCAAGAGATGAATACACTTTCAAAAGAACATGATTATATTTCAAAGCAAAGCTTCTACAGAGAAAAGTAACACTGATCTCACTTCTAACAGTAATTTGCCATGTTGCAAACAACTGCTTTTCTTTACAAAGAAACACTTTTGCGTTTCTTACTAAAGCTATTTTTGAAATGAACTCTTTCAAAACAACGTGATTATCTTCCAAAGTAAAGCTTCTACAGAGAAAAGGAAAACTGATCTCACTTCAAACAGTAATAGATATGTCGGAAAAATCTGCTTCTCTATAAGGAGAAGCACATGTGCATTTCTTAATAAAGCTTTTCCTAAAATGAATACACTTTAAAAAGAACGTGATTATATTTAAAAGCAAAGATTCTACAGAGAAAAGGAACACGGATCTCACTTCTAACAAGCCTTTGACATGTCACAAAGAACTGCTTTGCTTTACAGAAAAAGACATGTGCGTTTCTTACTAAAGCATTTCAAGAAATGAATACACTTTCAAAAGAATGTGATTATCTTTCAAATAAAGCTTCTACAGAGAAAAGGAATACTGATCTCACTTCAAACAATACTTTGACATGTCGCAAACAATTGCTTCTCTTTAACAAGATACACGTGGGTTTCTTAGTAAAGCTTTTCAAGAAATGAATACACTTTCAAAAGAACGTGATTATATTTCAAAGCATAGCTTCTACAGAGAAAAGGAACACTGATCTCACTTCTAACAGTAATTTGACATGTCGCAAACAACTTTTCTTTACACAGAAAGACGTGTGTTTCTTACTAAAGCTATTTATAAAATGAATACACTTTCCAAAGAATGTGACTTTCTTTCAAAGTAAAGCTTCTACGGAGAAAAGGAACATTGATATCACTTCTAACAATAATTTGACACGTCGCAAACAACTGCTTCTCTTTACAGGGAAACACATGTGTGTTTCTTCCTAAAGCTTTTCATGAAATGAATACACTTTGAAATAAATGTGATTATCTTTCAAAGTAAAGCTTCTACAGAGAAAGGAACACTTATCTCTCTTCCAAAAATACTTTGACATGTCGCAAAAAATGGCTTTTCTTTACAGAGAAACAGTTGTGCGTTTCTTACTAAAGCTATTTTTGAAATGAATACACTTTCAAAACAATGAGATTATCTTTCAAAGTAAAGCTTGTAGAGAGAAAAGAAAACTGTTCTCATTTTTAACAGTAATTTGACATGTCACAAACAACTGCTTTTCTTTAGAGAGAAATACATGTATGTTTCTTACTAAAGATTTTCAAGAAATGTATACACTTTCAAAAGAACGTGATTATCTTTCAAATTAAAGCTTGTACAGAGAAAAGGAATATTGATCTCACTTCAAACAATATTTTGACATGTCCCAAACAACTGCTTCTCCTAACCAAGTAACACATGTGCTTTGCTTACTAAAGTTTTAAAGAAATGAATACACTTTTAAAAGAACATGATTATATTTCAAAGCAGAGTTTCTACAGAGAATGGAACACTGATCTCACTTCTAACAATACTTTGACATGTCGCAAACAACTGCTTCTCTTTACAGAGAAACACTTGTGCGTTTCTTACTAAAGCTATTAATGAAATGAATACACTTTCAGAAGAATATGATTATCTTTCAAAGTAAAGTTGTACAGAGAAAGGTAAACTGATCTCACTTCTAACAATACTTTGACATGTCGCAAACAACTGCTTCTCTTTACCAAGAAACACATGTGTTTCTAACTAAAGCTGTTCAAGAAATGTATACACTTTCAAAAGAATGTGATTATCCTTCAAAGTAAAGCTTGTACAAAGAAAAGGAACACTGATATCACTTCTAACAAGACGTTGACATGTCGCAAAAAACTGCTTCTCTTTATCAAGAAACACATGTGTGTTAGTTACTAAAGCTTTTCAGGAAATGAATACACTTTCAAAAGAATGTGATTATCTTTCAAAGTAAATCTTGTACCTAGAAAAGGAATATTGACCTCACTTCAAACAACACTTTGACATGTCGCAAACAACTGCTTCTCCTTACCAAGTAACACAAGTGCGTTTTAACTAAAGCTTTTCAGGAAAGAATACAGTTTCAAAATAGCGTGATTATCTTTCAATGTAAAGCTTGTACAGAGAAAAGGAACACTGATCTCACTAATAACAATACTTTGACATGTCGCAAAAAATGGCCTCTCTTTACAGAGAAACACATGTGCGTTTCTTACTAAAGCTATTTATGAAATAAATACACTTTCAAAGAGTGTGGTTATCTTTCAAATTAAAGCTTCTACAGAGAAAAGCAACACTGATCTCAGGTCTAATAGGACGTTGACATGTCGCAAACAACTGCTTCTCATTACCAAGAAACACATGTGCGTTTCTTACTAAAGTTTTTAAAGAAATGAATACACTTTTTAAAGAACCAATTGTATTGCAAAGCAAAGCTTCTACAGAGAATGGAACACTGATCTCCCTTCTAACAATACTTTGACATGTCGCAAACAACAGCTTCTCTTTACAGAGAAACACTTGTGCGTTTCTTACTAAAGCTATTAATGAAATGAATACACTTTCAAAGAATGTGATTATCTTTCAAAGTAAAGCTTCTACAGAGAAATGAATACTGATCACACTTCTAACAAGACTTTGACATGTCAGAAACAACTGCTTCTCTTTACCAAGACACACATGAGCATTATTACTAAAGCATTTCTAGAAATGAATACACTTTCAAAAGAACGTGACTATATTTCAAAATAAAGCTTCCACAGAGAAAATGAACACTGATCTCACTTCTAACAGTAATTTGACACGTCGAAAAGAAGTGCTTTTCTTTACAGAGA
>NW_026646921.1:0-76000 GCF_950005125.1 Chionomys nivalis
TTATTAATTTCACGAAAGCTTTAGTAAGAAACGCACATGCGTTTCTTTGTGAAGACAAGCACTTGTTTGCTACGTGTGAAAGCACTGTTAGAACTGAGATCAGTGTTGCTTTTCTCAGTACAAGCTTTACTTTGAAAGATAATCGTGTTCTTTCGGAAGTTTATTAATTTCACGAAAGCTTTAGTAAGAAACGCACATGCGTTTCTTTGTAAAGACAAGCACTTGTTTGCTACCTGTGAAAGCACTGTTAGAACTGAGATCAGTGTTGCTTTTCTCAGTACAAGCTTTACTTTGAAAGATAATCGCGTTCTTTCGGAAGTTTATTAATTTCACCAAAGCTTTAGTAAGAAACGCAAATGCGTTTGTTCGTAAAGTCAAGCACTTTTTTGCTACGTGTGAAAGCACTGTTAGAACTGAGATCAGTGTTGCTTTTCTCAGTACAAGCTTTACTTTGAAAGATAATCACGTTCTTCCGAAAGTTTATTAATTTCACGAAAGCTTTAGTAAGAAACGCACATGCGTTTCTTTGTAAAGACAAGCAGTTGTTTGCTACGTGTGAAAGCACGGTTAGAACTGAGATCAGTGTTGCTTTTCTCAGTACAAGCTTTACTTTGAAAGATAATCGCGTTCTTTCGGAAGTTTATTAATTTCACGAAAGCTTTAGTAAGAAACGTACATGCGTTTTTTGTAAAGACAAGCACTTGTTTGCTACGTGTGAAAGCACTGTTAGAACTTAGATCAGTGTTGCTTTTCTCAGTGCAAGTTTTACTTTGAAAGATAATCGCGTTGTTTCGGAATTTTATTAATTTCACGAAAGCTTTAGTAAGAAACGCACATGCGTTTCTTTGTAAAGACAAGCAGTTGTTTGCTACGTGTGAAAGCACTGTTAGAACTGAGATCAGTGTTGCTTTTCTCAGTACAAGCTTTACTTTGAAAGATAATCGCGTTCTTTCGGAATTTTATTAATTTCACGAAAGCTTTAGTAAGAAACGCACATGCGTTTCTTTGTAAAGAAAAGCACTTGTTTGCTACGTGTGAAAGCACGGTTAGAACTGAGATCAGTGTTGCTTTTCTCAGTACAAGCTTTCCTTTGCAAGATAATCGCGTTCTTTTAGAATTTTATTAATTTCACGAAAGCTTTAGTAAGAAACGCACATGCTTTTCTTCGTAAAAGCAAGCACAAGTTTGCTACATGTGAAAGCACTGTTAGAACTGAGATCAGTGTTGCTTTTCTCAGTACAAGCTTTACTTTGAAAGATAATCGCGTTCTTTCGAAAGTTTATTAATTTCACGAAAGCTTTTGTAAAAAACGCACATGCGTTTCTTTGTAAAGAAAAGCACTTGTTTGTTATGTGTGAAAGCACTGTTAGAACTGAGATCAGTGTTGCTTTTCTCAGTACAAGCTTTACTTTGAAAGATAATCGCGTTCTTTAGAAAGTTTATTAATTTCACGAAAGTTTTAGTAAAAAACGCACATATGTGTCTATGTAAAGACAAGCACTTTTTTGCTACGTGTGAAAGCACTGTTAGAACTGAGATCAGTGTTGCTTTTCTCAGTACAAGCTTCCCTTTGAAAGATAATCGCGTTCTTTCGGAAGTTTATTAATTTCACCAAAGCTTTAGTAAGAAACGTACATGCGTTTCTTTGTAAAGACAAGCACTTGTTTGCTACGTGTGAAAGCACTGTTAGAACTGAGATCAGTGTTGCTTTTCTCAGTACAAGCTTTCTTTTGAAAGATAATCGCGTTCTTTCGGAAGTTTATTAATTTCACGAAAGCTTTAGTAAGAAACGCACATGCGTTTCTTTGTAAAGACAAGCACTTGTTTGCTATGTGTGAAAGCACTGTTAGAACTGAGATCAGTGTTGTTTCTCTCATTACAAGCTTTACTTTGAAAGATATTGCGTTCTTTGGAAAGTTTATTAATTTCATGAAAGCTTTAGTAAGAAACGCAAATGCGTTTCTTTGTGAAGACAAGCAGTTGTTTGCTACGTGTGAAAGCACTGTTAGAACTGAGATCAGTGTTGCTTTTCTCAGTACAAGCTTTACTTTGAAAGATAATCGCGTTCTTTCGGAAGTTTATTAATTTCACCAAAGGTTTAGTAAGAAACGCAAATGCGTTTGTTCGTAAAGTCAAGCACTTCTTTGCTACGTGTGAAAGCACTGTTAGAACTGAGATCAGTGTTGCTTTTCTCAGTACAAGCTTTACTTTGAAAGATAATCACGTTCTTCCGAAAGTTTATTAATTTCACGAAAGCTTTAGTAAGAAACGCACATGCGTTTCTTTGTAAAGACAAGCAGTTGTTTGCTACGTGTGAAAGCACGGTTAGAACTGAGATCAGTGTTGCTTTTCTCAGTACAAGCTTTACTTTGAAAGATAATCGCGTTCTTTCGGAAGTTTATTAATTTCACGAAAGCTTTAGTAAGAAACGTACATGCGTTTCTTTGTAAAGACAAGCACTTGTTTGCTACGTGTGAAAGCACTGTTAGAACTTAGATCAGTGTTGCTTTTCTCAGTACAAGCTTTCCTTTGAAAGATAATCGCGTTCTTTCGGAAGTTTATTAATTTCACGAAAGCTTTAGTAAGAAACACACATGCGTTTCTTTGTGAAGACAAGCACTTGTTTGCTACGTGTGAAAGCACTGTTAGAACTGAGATCAGTGTTGCTTTTCTCAGTACAAGCTTTACTTTGAAAGATAATCGCGTTCTTTCGGAATTTTATTAATTTCACGAAAGCTTCAGTAAGAAACGTACATGCGTTTTTTGTAAAGACAAGCACTTGTTTGCTACGTGTGAAAGCACTGTTAGAACTTAGATCAGTGTTGCTTTTCTCAGTACAAGCTTTCCTTTGAAAGACAATCGCGTTCTTTCGGAAGTTTATTAATTTCACGAAAGCTTTAGTAAGAAACGCACGTGCGTTTCTTTGTAAAGACAAGCACTTGTTTGCTACGTGTGAAAGCACGGTTAGAACTGAGATCAGTGTTGCTTTTCTCAGTACAAGCTTTACTTTGAAAGATAATCGCGTTCTTTCGGAAGTTTATTAATTTCACGAAAGCTTTAGTAAGAAACGTACATGCGTTTCTTTGTAAAGACAAGCACTTGTTTGCTACGTGTGAAAGCACTGTTAGAACTTAGATCAGTGTTGCTTTTCTCAGTACAAGCTTTCCTTTGAAAGATAATCGCGTTCTTTCTGAAGTTTATTAATTTCACGAAAGCTTTAGTAAGAAACACACATGCGTTTCTTTGTGAAGACAAGCACTTGTTTGCTACGTGTGAAAGCACTGTTAGAACTGAGATCAGTGTTGCTTTTCTCAGTACAAGCTTTACTTTGAAAGATAATCGCGTTCTTTCGGAATTTTATTAATTTCACGAAAGCTTCAGTAAGAAACGTACATGCGTTTTTTGTAAAGACAAGCACTTGTTTGCTACGTGTGAAAGCACTGTTAGAACTTAGATCAGTGTTGCTTTTCTCAGTACAAGCTTTCCTTTGAAAGACAATCGCGTTCTTTCGGAAGTTTATTAATTTCACGAAAGCTTTAGTAAGAAACGCACGTGCGTTTCTTTGTAAAGACAAGCACTTGTTTGCTACGTATGAAAGCACTGTTAAAACTGAGATCAGTGTTGCTTTTCTCAGTGCAAGTTTTACTTTGAAAGATAATCGCGTTGTTTCGGAATTTTATTAATTTCATGAAAGCTTTAGTAAGAAACGCACATGCGTTTCTTTGTAAAGACAAGCACTTGTTTGCTACGTGTGAAAGCACTGTTAGAACTGAGATCAGTGTTGCTTTTCTCAGTACAAGTTTTACTTTGAAAGATAATCGCGTTCTTTCGCAAGTTTATTAATTTCACGAAAGCTTTAGTAAGAAACGCACATGCGTTTCTTTGTAAAGAAAAGCACTTGTTTGCTATGTGTGAAAGCACTGTTAGAACTGAGATCAGTGTTGCTTTTCTCAGTACAAGCTTTACTTTGAAAGATAATCGCGTTCTTTAGAAAGTTTATTAATTTCACGAAAGTTTTAGTAAAAACGCACATATGTGTCTATGTAAAGACAAGCACTTTTTTGCTACGTGTGAAAGCACTGTTAGAACTGAGATCAGTGTTGCTTTTCTCAGTACAAGCTTCCCTTTGAAAGATAATCGCGTTCTTTCGGAAGTTTATTAATTTCACCAAAGCTTTAGTAAGAAACGTACATGTGTTTCTTTGTAAAGACAAGCACTTGTTTGCTACGTGTGAAAGCACTGTTAGAACTGAGATCAGTGTTGCTTTTCTCAGTACAAGCTTTACTTTGAAAGATAATCGATTTCTTTCGAAAGTTTATTAATTTCACGAAAGCTTTAGTAAGAAACGCACAGGCGTTTCTATGTGAAGTCAAGCAGTTGTTTGCTACGTGTGAAAGCACTGTTAGAACTGAGATCAGTGTTGCTTTTCTCAGTACAAGCTTTCCTTTGAAAGATAATCGCGTTCTTTCGGAAGTTTATTAATTTCACCAAAGCTTTAGTAAGAAACGTACAAGCGTTTCTTTGTAAAGACAAGCACTTGTTTGCTACGTGTGAAAGCACTGTTAGAACATAGATCAGTGTTGCTTTTCTCAGTACAAGCTTTCCTTTGAAAGATAATCGCGTTCTTTCGAAAGTTTATTAATTTCACGAAAGCTTTAGTAAGAAACGCACGTGCGTTTCTTTGTAAAGACAAGCACTTGTTTGCTACGTGTGAAAGCACTGTTAGAACTGAGATCAGTGTTGCTTTTCTCAGTACAAGCTTTACTTTGAAAGATAATCGTGTTCTTTCGGAAGTTTATTAATTTCACGAAATCTTTAGTAAGAAACGCACATGCGTTTCTTTGTAAAGACAAGCACTTGTTTGCTACGTGTGAAAGCACTGTTAGAACTGAGATCAGTGTTGCTTTTCTCAGTACAAGCTTTACTTTGCAAGATAATCGCGCACTTTCAGAATTTTATTAATTTCACGAAAGCTTTAGTAAGAAACACACATGCGTTTCTTCGTAAAAGCAAGCACTAGATTGCTACATGTGAAAGCACTGTTAGAACTGATATCAGTGTTGCTTTTCTCAGTCCAAGTTTTACTTTGAAAGATAATCGCGTTCTTACAGAAGTTTATTAATTTGACGAATGCTTTAGTAAGAAACGCACATGCGTTTCTTTGTAAAGACAAACACTCGTTTGCTACGTGTGAAAGCACTGTTAGAACTGAGATCAGTGTTGCTTTTCTCAGTACAAGCTTTACTTTGAAAGATAATCGCGTTCTTTAGAAAGTTTATTAATTTCACGAAAGCTTTAGGAAGAAAAGCAAATGCGTTTCTTTGTGAAGACAAGCAGTTGTTTGCTACGTGTAAAAACACTGTTAGAACTGAGATCAGTGTTGTTTTTCTCAGTACAAGCTTTACTTTGAAAGATAATCGCTTTCATTTCGAAGTTTATTAATTTCACGAAAGCTTTAGTAAGACATGCTGATCTTTTCTTGTAAAGACAAGCATTTGTTTGCTACGTGTGAAAGCACTGTTAGAACTGAGATCTGTGTTGCTTTTCTCAGTACAAGCTTTACTTTGAAAGATAATCGCGTTCTTTCGGAAGTTTATTAATTTCACGAAAGCTTTAGTAAGAAACGTACATGCGTTTGTTTGTAAAGACAAGCACTTGTTTGCTACGTTTGAAAGCACAGTTAGAACTGAGATCAGTGTTGCTTTTCTCAATACAAGCTTTACTTTGAAAGATAATCGCGTTCTTTCGGAAGTTTATTAATTTCACGAAAGCTTTAGTAAGAAACACACATGCGTTTCTTTGTAAAGACAAGCACTTGTTTGCTACGTGTGAAAGCACTGTTAGAACTTAGATCAGTGTTGCTTTTCTCAGTACATGCTTTCCTTTGAAAGATAATCGCATTCTTTCGGAAGTTTATTAGTTTCACGAAAGCTTTAGTAAGAAACGCACATGCGTTTCTTTGTAAAGACAAGCACCTGTTTGCTACGTGTGAAAGCACTGTTAGAATTGAGATCAGTGTTGCTTTTCTCAGTACAAGCTTTACTTTGTAAGATAATCGCGTTCTTTCGAAAGTTTATTAATTTCACGAAAGCTTTTGTAAGAAACGCACATGCGTTTCTTTGTAAAGACAAGCACTAGTTTGCTACGTGTGAAAGCACTGTTAGAACTGAGATCAGTGTTGCTTTTCTCAGTACAAGGTTTACTTTGAAAGATAATCGTGTTCTTTCGGAAGTTTATTAATTTCACGAAATCTTTAGTAAGAAACGCACATGCGTTTCTTTGTAAAGACAAGCACTTGTTTGCTACGTGTGAAAGCACTGTTAGAACTGAGATCAGTGTTGCTTTTCTCAGTACAAGCTTTACTTTGCAAGATAATCGCGCACTTTCAGAATTTTATTAATTTCACGAAAGCTTTAGTAAGAAACGCACATGCGTTTCTTCGTAAAAGCAAGCACTAGATTGCTACATGTGAAAGCACTGTTAGAACTGATATCAGTGTTGCTTTTCTCTGTACAAGCTTTACTTTGAAAGATAATCGCGTTCTTTCGAAAGTTTATTAATTTCACGAAAGCTTTAGTAAGAAACGCACATGCGTTTTCGTAAAGGCAAGCACTAGTTTGCTACGTGTGAAAGCACTGTTAGAACTGAGATCAGTGTTGCTTTTCTCAGTACAAGCTTTACTTTGAAAGATAATCGCGTTCTTTCGAAAGTTTATTAATTTCACGAAAGCTTTAGTAAGAAACGCACATGCGTTTCTTTGTGAAGAAAGCAGTTGTTTGCTATGTGTGAAAGAACTGTTAGAACTGAGATCAGTGTTGCTATTCTCAGTACAAGCTTTACTTTGAAAGATAATCTCGTTCTTTCGGAAGTTTATTAATTTCAAGAAAGCTTTAGTAAGAAACGCACATGCGTTTCTTTGTAAAGACAAGCACTTGTTTGCTACGTGTGAAAGCACTGTTAGAACTGAGATCAGTCTTGCTTTTCTCAGTACAAGCTTTCCTTTGAAAGATAATCGCGTTCTTTCGGAATTTTATTAATTTCACGAAAGCTTTAGTAAGAAACGCACATGCGTTTCTTTGTAAAGACAAGCAGTTGTTTGCTACGTGTGAAAGCACTGTTAGAACTGAGATCAGTGTTGCTTTTCTCAGTACAAGCTTTACTTTGAAAGATAATCGCTTTCATTTCGAATTTTATTAATTTCACGAAAGCTTTAGTAACACATGCTGATCTTTTCTTTGTAAAGACAAGCATTTGTTTGCTACGTGTGAAAGCACTGTTAGAACTTAGATCAGTGTTGCTTTTCTCAGTACATGCTTTCCTTTGAAAGATAATTGCGTTCTTTCGGAAGTTTATTAGTTTCACGAAAGGTTTAGTAAGAAACGCACATGCGTTTATTTGTAAAGACAAGCACTTGTTTGCTACGTGTGAAAGCACTGTTAGAACTGAGATCAGTGTTGCTTTTCTCAGTACAAGCTTTACTTTGAAAGATAATCGTGTTCTTTCGGAAGTTTATTAATTTCACGAAATCTTTAGTAAGAAACGCACATGCGTTTCTTTGTAAAGACAAGCACTTGTTTGCTACGTGTGAAAGCACTGTTAGAACTGAGATCAGTGTTGCTTTTCTCAGTACAAGCTTTACTTTGCAAGATAATCGCGCACTTTCAGAATTTTATTAATTTCACGAAAGCTTTAGTAAGAAACACACATGCGTTTCTTCGTAAAAGCAAGCACTAGATTGCTACATGTGAAAGCACTGTTAGAACTGATATCAGTGTTGCTTTTCTCAGTCCAAGTTTTACTTTGAAAGATAATCGCGTTCTTACAGAAGTTTATTAATTTGACGAATGCTTTAGTAAGAAACGCACATGCGTTTCTTTGTAAAGACAAACACTCGTTTGCTACGTGTGAAAGCACTGTTAGAACTGAGATCAGTGTTGCTTTTCTCAGTACAAGCTTTACTTTGAAAGATAATCGCGTTCTTTAGAAAGTTTATTAATTTCACGAAAGCTTTAGGAAGAAAAGCAAATGCGTTTCTTTGTGAAGACAAGCAGTTGTTTGCTACGTGTAAAAACACTGTTAGAACTGAGATCAGTGTTGTTTTTCTCAGTACAAGCTTTACTTTGAAAGATAATCGCTTTCATTTCGAAGTTTATTAATTTCACGAAAGCTTTAGTAAGACATGCTGATCTTTTCTTGTAAAGACAAGCATTTGTTTGCTACGTGTGAAAGCACTGTTAGAACTGAGATCTGTGTTGCTTTTCTCAGTACAAGCTTTACTTTGAAAGATAATCGCGTTCTTTCGGAAGTTTATTAATTTCACGAAAGCTTTAGTAAGAAACGTACATGCGTTTGTTTGTAAAGACAAGCACTTGTTTGCTACATTTGAAAGCACTGTTAGAACTGAGATCAGTGTTGCTTTTCTCAATACAAGCTTTACTTTGAAAGATAATCGCGTTCTTTCGGAAGTTTATTAATTTCACGAAAGCTTTAGTAAGAAACACACATGCGTTTCTTTGTAAAGACAAGCACTTGTTTGCTACGTGTGAAAGCACTGTTAGAACTTAGATCAGTGTTGCTTTTCTCAGTACATGCTTTCCTTTGAAAGATAATCGCATTCTTTCGGAAGTTTATTAGTTTCACGAAAGCTTTAGTAAGAAACGCACATGCGTTTCTTTGTAAAGACAAGCACCTGTTTGCTACGTGTGAAAGCACTGTTAGAATTGAGATCAGTGTTGCTTTTCTCAGTACAAGCTTTACTTTGTAAGATAATCGCGTTCTTTCGAAAGTTTATTAATTTCACGAAAGCTTTTGTAAGAAACGCACATGCGTTTCTTTGTAAAGACAAGCACTAGTTTGCTACGTGTGAAAGCACTGTTAGAACTGAGATCAGTGTTGCTTTTCTCAGTACAAGGTTTACTTTGAAAGATAATCGTGTTCTTTCGGAAGTTTATTAATTTCACGAAATCTTTAGTAAGAAACGCACATGCGTTTCTTTGTAAAGACAAGCACTTGTTTGCTACGTGTGAAAGCACTGTTAGAACTGAGATCAGTGTTGCTTTTCTCAGTACAAGCTTTACTTTGCAAGATAATCGCGCACTTTCAGAATTTTATTAATTTCACGAAAGCTTTAGTAAGAAACGCACATGCGTTTCTTCGTAAAAGCAAGCACTAGATTGCTACATGTGAAAGCACTGTTAGAACTGATATCAGTGTTGCTTTTCTCTGTACAAGCTTTACTTTGAAAGATAATCGCGTTCTTTCGAAAGTTTATTAATTTCACGAAAGCTTTAGTAAGAAACGCACATGCGTTTTCGTAAAGGCAAGCACTAGTTTGCTACGTGTGAAAGCACTGTTAGAACTGAGATCAGTGTTGCTTTTCTCAGTACAAGCTTTACTTTGAAAGATAATCGCGTTCTTTCGAAAGTTTATTAATTTCACGAAAGCTTTAGTAAGAAACGCACATGCGTTTCTTTGTGAAGAAAGCAGTTGTTTGCTATGTGTGAAAGAACTGTTAGAACTGAGATCAGTGTTGCTATTCTCAGTACAAGCTTTACTTTGAAAGATAATCTCGTTCTTTCGGAAGTTTATTAATTTCAAGAAAGCTTTAGTAAGAAACGCACATGCGTTTCTTTGTAAAGACAAGCACTTGTTTGCTACGTGTGAAAGCACTGTTAGAACTGAGATCAGTCTTGCTTTTCTCAGTACAAGCTTTCCTTTGAAAGATAATCGCGTTCTTTCGGAATTTTATTAATTTCACGAAAGCTTTAGTAAGAAACGCACATGCGTTTCTTTGTAAAGACAAGCAGTTGTTTGCTACGTGTGAAAGCACTGTTAGAACTGAGATCAGTGTTGCTTTTCTCAGTACAAGCTTTACTTTGAAAGATAATCGCTTTCATTTCGAATTTTATTAATTTCACGAAAGCTTTAGTAACACATGCTGATCTTTTCTTTGTAAAGACAAGCATTTGTTTGCTACGTGTGAAAGCACTGTTAGAACTGAGATCTGTGTTGCTTTTCTCAGTACAAGCTTTACTTTGAAAGATAATCGCGTTCTTTCGGAAGTTTATTAATTTCACGAAAGCTTTAGTAAGAAACGTACATGCGTTTCTTTGTAAGACAAGCACTTGTTTGCTACGTGTGAAAGCACTGTTAGACCTGAGATCAGTGTTGCTTTTCTCAATACAAGCTTTACTTTGAAAGATAATCGCGTTCTTTCGGAAGTTTATTAATTTCACGAAAGGTTTAGTAAGAAACGTACATGCGTTTCTTTGTAAAGACAAGCACTTGTTTGCTACGTGTGAAAGCACTGTTAGAACTTAGATCAGTGTTGCTTTTCTCAGTACATGCTTTCCTTTGAAAGATAATTGCGTTCTTTCGGAAGTTTATTAGTTTCACGAAAGGTTTAGTAAGAAACGCACATGCGTTTATTTGTAAAGACAAGCACTTGTTTGCTACGTGTGAAAGCACTGTTAGAACTGAGATCAGTGTTGCTTTTCTCAGTACAAGCTTTCCTTTGAAAGATAATCGCGTTCTTTCGGAATTTTATTAATTTCATGAAAGCTTTAGTAAGAAACGCACATGCGTTTTCGTAAAGGCAAGCACTAGTTTGCTACGTGTGAAAGCACTGTTAGAACTGAGATCAGTGTTGCTTTCCTGAGTACAAGCTTTCCTTTGAAAGATAATCGCGTTCTTTCGGAATTTTATTAATTTCACGAAAGCTTTAGTAAGAAACGCACATGCGTTTCTTCGTAAAAGCAAGCACTAGTTTGCTACGTGTGAAAGCACTGTTAGAACTGAGATCAGTGTTGCTTTTCTTAGTACAAGCTTTACTTTGAAAGATAATCGATTTCTTTCGAAAGTTTATTAATTTCACGAAAGCTTTAGTAAGAAACGCACAGGCGTTTCTATGTGAAGTCAAGCAGTTGTTTGCTACGTGTGAAAGCACTGTTAGAACTGAGATCAGTGTTGCTTTTCTCAGTACAAGCTTTCCTTTGAAAGATAATCGCGTTCTTTCGGAAGTTTATTAATTTCACGAAAGCTTTAGTAAGAAACGTACATGCGTTTCTTTGTAACGACAAGCACTTGTTTGCTACGTGTGAAAGCACTGTTAGAACTGAGATCAGTGTTGCTTTTCTTAGTACAAGCTTTACTTTGAAAGATAATCGATTTCTTTCGAAAGTTTATTAATTTCACGAAAGCTTTAGTAAGAAACGCACAGGCGTTTCTATGTGAAGTCAAGCAGTTGTTTGCTACGTGTGAAAGCACTGTTAGAACTGAGATCAGTGTTGCTTTTCTCAGTACAAGCTTTACTTTGAAAGATAATCACGTTCTTTCGGAAGTTCATTAATTTCAGGAAAGCTTTAGTAAGAAACGTACATGCGTTTCTTTGTAAAGACAAGCACTAGTTTGCTACATGTGAAAGCACTGTTAGAACTGAGATCAGTGTTGCTTTTCTCAGTACACGCTTTCTTTTGAAAGATAATCGCGTTCTTTCGGAAGTTTATTAATTTCACGAAAGCTTTAGTAAGAAACGCACATGCGTTTCTTTGTAAAGACAAGCAGTTGTTTGCTACGTGTGAAAGCACTGTTAGAACTGAGATCAGTGTTGCTTTTCTCAGTACAAGCTTTCCTTTGAAAGATAATCGCGTTCTTTCGGAAGTTTATTAATTTCACGAAAGCTTTAGTAAGAAACCCAAATGCGTTTGTTCGTAAAGTCAAGCACTTGTTTGCTACGTGTGAAAGCACTGTTAGAACTGAGATCAGTGTTGCTTTTCTCAGTACAAGCTTTACTTTGAAAGATAATCGCGTTCTTTAGAAAGTTTATTAATTTCACGAAAGCTTTAGTAAGAAACGCACATGCGTTTCTTTGTGAAGAAAGCAGTTGTTTGCTATGTGTGAAAGAACTGTTAGAACTGAGATCAGTGTTGCTTTTCTCAGTACAAGCTTTCCTTTGAAAGATAATCGCGTTCTTTCGGAATTTTATTAATTTCACGAAAGCTTTAGTAAGAAACGCACATGCGTTTCTTTGTAAAGACAAGCAGTTGTTTGCTACGTGTGAAAGCACTGTTAGAACTGATATCAGTGTTGCTTTTCTCAGTACAAGCTTTACTTTGAAAGATAATCGCTTTCATTTCGAAGTTTATTAATTTCACGAAAGCTTTAGTAAGACATGCTGATCTTTTCTTTGTAAAGACAAGCATTTGTTTGCTACGTGTGAAAGCACTGTTAGAACTTAGATCAGTGTTGCTTTTCTCAGTACAAGCTTTACTTTGAAAGATAATCTCGTTCTTTCGGAAGTTTATTAATTTCACGAAAGCTTTAGTAAGAAACGCACATGCGTTTATTTGTAAAGACAAGCACTTGTTTGCTACGTGTGAAAGCACTGTTAGAACTGAGATCAGTGTTGCTTTTCTCAGTACAAGCTTTCCTTTGAAAGATAATCGCATTCTTTCGGAATTTTATTAATTTCATGAAAGCTTTAGTAAGAAACGCACATGCGTTTTCGTAAAGGCAAGCACTAGTTTGCTACGTGTGAAAGCACTGTTAGAACTGAGATCAGTGTTGCTTTCCTGAGTACAAGCTTTCCTTTGAAAGATAATCGCGTTCTTTCGGAAGTTTATTAATTTCACGAAAGCTTTAGTAAGAAACGCACATGCGTTTCTTCGTAAAAGCAAGCACTAGTTTGCTACGTGTGAAAGCACTGTTAGAACTGAGATCAGTGTTGCTTTTCTTAGTACAAGCTTTACTTTGAAAGATAATCGATTTCTTTCGAAAGTTTATTAATTTCACGAAAGCTTTAGTAAGAAACGCACAGGCGTTTCTATGTGAAGTCAAGCAGTTGTTTGCTACGTGTGAAAGCACTGTTAGAACTGAGATCAGTGTTGCTTTTCTCAGTACAAGCTTTCCTTTGAAAGATAATCGCGTTCTTTCGGAAGTTTATTAATTTCACGAAAGCTTTAGTAAGAAACGTACATGCGTTTCTTTGTAAAGACAAGCACTTGTTTGCTACGTGTGAAAGCACTGTTAGAACTGAGATCAGTGTTGCTTTTCTTAGTACAAGCTTTACTTTGAAAGATAATCGATTTCTTTCGAAAGTTTATTAATTTCACGAAAGCTTTAGTAAGAAACGCACAGGCGTTTCTATGTGAAGTCAAGCAGTTGTTTGCTACGTGTGAAAGCACTGTTAGAACTGAGATCAGTGTTGCTTTTCTCAGTACAAGCTTTACTTTGAAAGATAATCACGTTCTTTCGGAAGTTCATTAATTTCAGGAAAGCTTTAGTAAGAAACGTACATGCGTTTCTTTGTAAAGACAAGCACTAGTTTGCTACATGTGAAAGCACTGTTAGAACTGAGATCAGTGTTGCTTTTCTCAGTACACGCTTTCTTTTGAAAGATAATCGCGTTCTTTAGAAAGTTTATTAATTTCACGAAAGTTTTAGTAAGGAACGCAAATGCGTTTCTTTGTGAAGACAAGCAGTTGTTTGCTACGTGTGAAAGCACTGTTAGAACGGAGATCAGTGTTGCTTTTTTCAGTACAAGCTTTACTTTGAAAGATAATCGCGTTCTTTCGGAAGTTTATTAATTTCACGAAAGCTTTAGTAAGAAACGCACATGCGTTTCTTTGTAAAGACAAGCACTTGTTTGCTACGTGTGAAAGCACTGTTAGAACTGAGATCAGTGTTGCTTTTCTCAGTACAAGCTTTACTTTGAAAGAAAATCGCTTTCATTTCTAAGTTTATTAATTTCACGAAAGCTTTAGTAAGAAGAAACGCAAATGCTTTTCTTTTTCAAGACAAGCATTTGTTTGCTACGTGTGAAAGCACTGTTAGAACTGAGATCAGTGTTGCTTTTCTCAGTACAAGCTTTCCTTTGAAAGATAATCGCGTTCTTTCGGAAGTTTATTAATTTCACGAAAGCTTTAGTAAGAAACCCAAATGCGTTTGTTCGTAAAGTCAAGCACTTGTTTGCTACGTGTGAAAGCACTGTTAGAACTGAGATCAGTGTTGCTTTTCTCAGTACAAGCTTTACTTTGAAAGATAATCGCGTTCTTTAGAAAGTTTATTAATTTCACGAAAGTTTTAGTAAGGAACGCAAATGCGTTTCTTTGTGAAGACAAGCAGTTGTTTGCTACGTGTGAAAGCACTGTTAGAACTGAGATCAGTGTTGCTTTTCTCAGTACAAGCTTTACTTTGAAAGAAAATCGCTTTCATTTCGAAGTTTATTAATTTCACGAAAGCTTTAGTAAGAAGAAACGCAAATGCTTTTCTTTTTCAAGACAAGCATTTGTTTGCTACGTGTGAAAGCACTGTTAGAACTGAGATCAGTGTTGCTTTTCTCAGTACAAGCTTTACTTTGAAAGATAATCGCGTTCTTTCGAAAGTTTATTAATTTCACGAAAGCTTTAATAAGAAACGCACATGCGTTTCTTTGTGAACACAAGCAGTTGTTTGCTATGTGTGAAAGCACTGTTAGAACTGAGATCAGTGTTGCTTTTCTCAGTACAATCTTTACTTTGAAAGATAATCGCTTTCATTTCGAAGTTTATTAATTTCACGAAAGCTTTAGTAAGAAATGCTGATCTTTTCTTTGTAAAGACATGCATTTGTTTGCTACGTGTGAAAGCACTGTTACAACTGAGATCAGTGTTGCTTTTCTCAGTACAAGCTTTACTTTGAAAGATAATCGCGTTCTTTCGGACGTTTATTAATTTCACGAAAGCTTTAGTAAGAAACGTACATGCGTTAATTTGTAAAGACAAGCACTTGTTTGCTACGTGTGAAAGCACTGTTAGAACTGAGATCAGTGTTGCTTTGCTCAGTACAAGCTTTACTTTGAAAGATAATCGCGTTCTTTTGGAAGTTTGTTAATTTCACGAAAGCTTTAGTAAGAAACACACATGCGTTTCTTTGTAAAGACAAGCACTTGTTTGCTACGTGTGAAAGCACTGTTAGAACTGAGATCAGTGTTGCTTTTCTCAGTACAAGCTTTACTTTGAAAGATAATCGATTTCTTTCGAAAGTTTATTAATTTCACAAAAGCTTTAGTAATAAACGCACATGCGTTTCTTTGTGAAGTCAAGCAGTTGTTTGCTACGTGTGAAAGCACTGTTAGAACTGAGATCAGTGTTGCTTTTCTCAGTACAAGCTTTAATTTGAAAGATAATCGCGTTCTTTCGGAAGTTTATTAATTTCACGAAAGCTTTAGTAAGAAACGTACATGCGTTTCTTTGTAAAGACAAGCACTTGTTTGCTACGTGTGAAAGCACTGTTAGAACTTAGATCAGTGTTGCTTTTCTCAGTACAAGCTTTCCTTTGAAAGATAATCGCGTTCTTTCGGAAGTTTATTAGTTTCACGAAAGGTTTAGTAAGAAACGTACATGCGTTTCTTTGTAAAGACAAGCACTTGTTTGCTACGTGTGAAAGCACTGTTAGAACTGAGATCAGTGTTGCTTTTCTCAGTACAAGCTTTCCTTTGAAAGATAATCGCGTTCTTTTGGAATTTTATTGATTTCATGAAAGCTTTATTAAGAAACGCACATGCGTTTTCGTAAAGGCAAGCACTAGTTTGCTACGTGTGAAAGCACTGTTAGAACTGAGATCAGTGTTGCTTTTCTCAGTACAAGCTTTACTTTGAAAGATAATCACGTTCTTTCGGAAGTTCATTAATTTCAGGAAAGCTTTAGTAAGAAACGTACATGCGTTTCTTTGTAAAGACAAGCACTTGTTTGCTACGTGTGAAAGCACTGTTAGAACTTAGATCAGTGTTGCTTTTCTCAGTACAAGCTTTCCTTTGAAAGATAATCGCGTTCTTTCGGAAGTTTATTAGTTTCACGAAAGGTTTAGTAAGAAACGTACATGCATTTCTTTGTAAAGACAAGCACTTGTTTGCTACGTGTGAAAGCACTGTTAGAACTGAGATCAGTGTTGCTTTTCTCAGTACAAGCTTTCCTTTGAAAGATAATCGCGTTCTTTCGGAATTTTATTGATTTCACGAGAGCTTTAGTAAGAAACCCAAATGCGTTTGTTCGTAAAGTCAAGCACTTGTTTGCTACGTGTGAAAGCACTGTTAGAACTGAGATCAGTGTTGCTTTTCTCAGTACAAGCTTTACTTTGAAAGATAATCGCGTTCTTTAGAAAGTTTATTAATTTCACGAAAGTTTTAGTAAGGAACGCAAATGTGTTTCTTTGTGAAGACAAGCAGTTGTTTGCTACGTGTGAAAGCACTGTTAGAACGGAGATCAGTGTTGCTTTTTTCAGTACAAGCTTTACTTTGAAAGATAATCGCGTTCTTTCGGAAGTTTATTAATTTCATGAAAGCTTTAGTAAGAAATGCTGATCTTTTCTTTGTAAAGACAAGCATTTGTTTTTTACGTGTGAAAGCACTGTTAGAACTGAGATCTTTGTTGCTTTTCTCAGTACAAGTTTACTTTGAAAGATAATCGCGTTCTTTCGGAAGTTTATTAATTTCACCAAAGCTTTAGTAAGAAACGTACATGCGTTTCTTTGTAAAGACAACCACTTGTTTGCTACGTGTGAAAGCACTGTTAGAACTGAGATCAGTGTTGCTATTCTCAATACAAGCTTTACTTTGAAAGATAATCGCGTTCTTTCGGGTTTATTAATTTCACGAAAGCTTTAGTAAGAAACACACATGCATTACTTTGTAAAGACAAGCACTTGTTTGCTACGTGTGAAAGCACTGTTAGAACTGAGATCAGTGTTGCTTTTCTCAGTACAAGCTTTACTTTGAAAGATAATCGCGTTCTTTCGGAAGTTTATTAATTTCACGGAAGCTTTAGTAAGAAACACACATGCGTTTCTTTTTAAAGACAAGCACTTGTTTGCTATGTGTGAAAGCACTGTTAGAACTGAGATCAGTGTTGCTTTTCTTAGTACAAGCTTTTCTTTGAAAGATAATCGATTTCTTTCGAAAGTTTATTAATTTCACGAAAGCTTTAGTAAGAAACGCACAGGCGTTTCTATGTGAAGTCAAGCAGTTGTTTGCTACGTGTGAAAGCACTGTTAGAACTGAGATCAGTGTTGCCTTTCTCAGAACAAGCTTTCCTTTGAAAGATAATCGCGTTCTTTCGGAAGTTTATTAATTTCACGAAAGCTTTAGTAAGAAACGTACATGCGTTTCTTTGTAAAGACAAGCACTTGTTTGCTACGTGTGAAAGCACTGTTAGAACTGAGATCAGTGTTGCTTTTCTCAGTACAAGCTTTACTTTGAAAGATAATCGCGTTCTTTCGGAAGTTTATTAATTTCACGAAAGCTTTAGTAAGAAACGCACATGCGTTTCTTTGTAAAAACAAGCACTTGTTTGCTACGTGTGAAAGCACTGTTAGAACTGAGATCAGTGTTGCTTTTCTCAGTACAAGCTTTACTTTGAAAGATAATCGCGTTCTTTCGGAAGTTTATTAATTTCACGAAAGCTTTAGTAATAAACGTACATGCGTTTCTTTGTAAAGACAAGCACTTGTTTGCTACGTGTGAAAGCACTGTTAGAACTGAGATCAGTGTTGCTTTTCTCAGTACAAGCTTTACTTTGAAAGATAATCGCGTTCTTTCGGAAGTTTATTAATTTCACGAAAGCTTTAGTAAGAAACACACATGCATTACTTTGTAAAGACAAGCCCTTGTTTGCTATGTGTGAAAGCACTGTTAGAACTGAGATCAGTGTTGCTTTGTTCAGTACAATCTTTACTTTGAAAGATAATCGCGTTCTTTCGGAAGTTTATTAATTTCACGGAAGCTTTAGTAAGAAACACACATGCGTTTCTTTTTAAAGACAAGCACTTGTTTGCTACGTGTGAAAGCACTGTTAGAACTGAGATCAGTGTTGGTTTTCTCAGTACAAGCTTTACGTTGCAAGATAATTGCGTTCTTTCAGAATTTTATTAATTTCACGAAAGCTTTAGTAAGAAACGCATATGCGTTTCTTCGTAAAAGCAAGCACTAGTTTGCTACATGTGAAAGCACTGTTAGAACTGAGATCAGTGTTGCTTTTCTCAGTACAAGCTTTACTTTGAAAGATAATCGCGTTCTTTCGAAAGTTTATTAATTTCACGAAAGCTTTAGTAAGAATGCACATGCGTATCTTTGTAAAGACAAGCAGTTGTTTGCTACGTGTGAAAGCACTGTTAGAACTGAGATCAGTGTTGCTTTTCTCAGTACAAGCTTTACTTTGAAAGATAATCGCTTTCATTTCGAAGTTTATTAATTTCATGAAAGCTTTAGTAAGAAATGCTGATCTTTTTTTTGTAAAGACAAGCATTTGTTTGCTACGTGTGAAAGCACTGTTAGAACTGAGATCAGTGTTGCTTTTCTCAGTACAAGCTTTACTTTGAAAGATAATCGCGTTCTTTCGGAAGTTTATTAATTTCACGAAAGCTTTAGTAAGAAACGTACATGCGTTTCTTTGTAAAGACAAGCACTTGTTTGCTACGTGTGAAAGCACTGTTAGAACTGAGATCAGTGTTGCTTTTCTCAGTACAAGCTTTACTTTGAAAGATAATCGCGTTCTTTTGGAAGTTTATTAATTTCACGAAAGCTTTAGTAAGAAACACACATGCGTTTCTTTGTAAAGACAAGCATTTGTTTGCTACGTGTGAAAGCACTGTTAGAACTGAGATCTGTGTTGCTTTTCTCAGTACAAGCTTTACTTTGAAAGATAATCGCGTTCTTTCGAAAGTTTATTAATTTCACGAAAGCTTTAGTAAGAAACGTACATACGTTTCTTTGTAAAGACAAGCACTTGTTTGCTACGTGTGAAAGCACTGTTAGACCTGAGATCAGTGTTGCTTTTCTCAATACAAGCTTTACTTTGAAAGATAATCGCGTTCTTTCGGAAGTTTATTAATTTCACGAAAGCTTTAGTAAGAAACACACATGCGTTTCTTTGTAAAGACAAGCACTTGTTTGCTACGTGTGAAAGCACTGTTAGAACTTAGATCAGTGTTGCTTTTCTCAGTACATGCTTTCCTTTGAAAGATAATCGCGTTCTTTCGGAAGTTTATTAGTTTCACGAAAGGTTTAGTAAGAAACGCACATGCGTTTCTTTGTAAAGACAAGCACCTGTTTGCTACGTGTGAAAGCACTGTTAGAACTGAGATCAGTGTTGCTTTTCTCAGTACAAGCTTTACTTTGTAAGATAATCGCGTTCTTTCGGAATTTTATTAATTTCACGAAAGCTTTAGTAAGAAACGCACATGCTTTTCTTTGTAAAGACAAGCACTTGTTTGCTACGTGTGAAAGCACTGTTAGAACTGAGATCAGTGTTGCTTTTCTCAGTACAAGCTTTACTTTGAAAGATAATCTCGTTCTTTCGGAAGTTTATTAATTTCACGAAAGCTTTAGTAAGAAACGCAAATGCGTTTCTTTGTAAAGACAAGCACTTGTTTGCTACGTGTGAAAGCACTGTTAGAACTGAGATCAGTGTTGCTTTTCTCAGTACAAGCTTTCCTTTGAAAGATAATCGCGTTCTTTCGGAATTTTATTAATTTCATGAAAGCTTTAGTAAGATACGCACATGCGTTTTCGTAAAGGCAAGCACTAGTTTGCTACGTGTGAAAGCACTGTTAGAACTGAGATCAGTGTTGCTTTCCTGAGTACAAGCTTTCCTTTGAAAGATAATCGCGTTCTTTCGGAAGTTTATTAATTTCACGAAAGCTTTAGTAAGACACGCACATGCGTTTCTTCGTAAAAGCAAGCACTAGTTTGCTACGTGTGAAAGCACTGTTAGAACTGAGATATGTGTTGCTTTTCTTAGTACAAGCTTTACTTTGAAAGATAATCGATTTCTTTCGAAAGTTTATTAATTTCACGAAAGCTTTAGTAAGAAACGCACAGGCGTTTCTATGTGAAGTCAAGCAGTTGTTTGCTACGTGTGAAAGCACTGTTAGAACTGAGATCAGTGTTGCTTTTCTCAGTACAAGCTTTACTTTGAAAGATAATCGCGTTCTTTCGGAAGTTTATTAATTTCACGAAAGCTTTAGTAAGAAACGCACATGCGTTTCTTTGTAAAAACAAGCACTTGTTTGCTACGTGTGAAAGCACTGTTAGAACTGAGATCAGTGTTGCTTTTCTCAGTACAAGCTTTACTTTGAAAGATAATCGCGTTCTTTCGGAAGTTTATTAATTTCACGAAAGCTTTAGTAATAAACGTACATGCGTTTCTTTGTAAAGACAAGCACTTGTTTGCTACGTGTGAAAGCACTGTTAGAACTGAGATCAGTGTTGCTTTTCTCAGTACAAGCTTTACTTTGAAAGATAATCGCGTTCTTTCGGAAGTTTATTAATTTCACGAAAGCTTTAGTAAGAAACACACATGCATTACTTTGTAAAGACAAGCCCTTGTTTGCTATGTGTGAAAGCACTGTTAGAACTGAGATCAGTGTTGCTTTGTTCAGTACAATCTTTACTTTGAAAGATAATCGCGTTCTTTCGGAAGTTTATTAATTTCACGGAAGCTTTAGTAAGAAACACACATGCGTTTCTTTTTAAAGACAAGCACTTGTTTGCTACGTGTGAAAGCACTGTTAGAACTGAGATCAGTGTTGGTTTTCTCAGTACAAGCTTTACGTTGCAAGATAATTGCGTTCTTTCAGAATTTTATTAATTTCACGAAAGCTTTAGTAAGAAACGCATATGCGTTTCTTCGTAAAAGCAAGCACTAGTTTGCTACATGTGAAAGCACTGTTAGAACTGAGATCAGTGTTGCTTTTCTCAGTACAAGCTTTACTTTGAAAGATAATCGCGTTCTTTCGAAAGTTTATTAATTTCACGAAAGCTTTAGTAAGAATGCACATGCGTATCTTTGTAAAGACAAGCAGTTGTTTGCTACGTGTGAAAGCACTGTTAGAACTGAGATCAGTGTTGCTTTTCTCAGTACAAGCTTTACTTTGAAAGATAATCGCTTTCATTTCGAAGTTTATTAATTTCATGAAAGCTTTAGTAAGAAATGCTGATCTTTTTTTTGTAAAGACAAGCATTTGTTTGCTACGTGTGAAAGCACTGTTAGAACTGAGATCAGTGTTGCTTTTCTCAGTACAAGCTTTACTTTGAAAGATAATCGCGTTCTTTCGGAAGTTTATTAATTTCACGAAAGCTTTAGTAAGAAACGTACATGCGTTTCTTTGTAAAGACAAGCACTTGTTTGCTACGTGTGAAAGCACTGTTAGAACTGAGATCAGTGTTGCTTTTCTCAGTACAAGCTTTACTTTGAAAGATAATCGCGTTCTTTTGGAAGTTTATTAATTTCACGAAAGCTTTAGTAAGAAACACACATGCGTTTCTTTGTAAAGACAAGCATTTGTTTGCTACGTGTGAAAGCACTGTTAGAACTGAGATCTGTGTTGCTTTTCTCAGTACAAGCTTTACTTTGAAAGATAATCGCGTTCTTTCGAAAGTTTATTAATTTCACGAAAGCTTTAGTAAGAAACGTACATACGTTTCTTTGTAAAGACAAGCACTTGTTTGCTACGTGTGAAAGCACTGTTAGACCTGAGATCAGTGTTGCTTTTCTCAATACAAGCTTTACTTTGAAAGATAATCGCGTTCTTTCGGAAGTTTATTAATTTCACGAAAGCTTTAGTAAGAAACACACATGCGTTTCTTTGTAAAGACAAGCACTTGTTTGCTACGTGTGAAAGCACTGTTAGAACTTAGATCAGTGTTGCTTTTCTCAGTACATGCTTTCCTTTGAAAGATAATCGCGTTCTTTCGGAAGTTTATTAGTTTCACGAAAGGTTTAGTAAGAAACGCACATGCGTTTCTTTGTAAAGACAAGCACCTGTTTGCTACGTGTGAAAGCACTGTTAGAACTGAGATCAGTGTTGCTTTTCTCAGTACAAGCTTTACTTTGTAAGATAATCGCGTTCTTTCGGAATTTTATTAATTTCACGAAAGCTTTAGTAAGAAACGCACATGCTTTTCTTTGTAAAGACAAGCACTTGTTTGCTACGTGTGAAAGCACTGTTAGAACTGAGATCAGTGTTGCTTTTCTCAGTACAAGCTTTACTTTGAAAGATAATCTCGTTCTTTCGGAAGTTTATTAATTTCACGAAAGCTTTAGTAAGAAACGCAAATGCGTTTCTTTGTAAAGACAAGCACTTGTTTGCTACGTGTGAAAGCACTGTTAGAACTGAGATCAGTGTTGCTTTTCTCAGTACAAGCTTTCCTTTGAAAGATAATCGCGTTCTTTCGGAATTTTATTAATTTCATGAAAGCTTTAGTAAGATACGCACATGCGTTTTCGTAAAGGCAAGCACTAGTTTGCTACGTGTGAAAGCACTGTTAGAACTGAGATCAGTGTTGCTTTCCTGAGTACAAGCTTTCCTTTGAAAGATAATCGCGTTCTTTCGGAAGTTTATTAATTTCACGAAAGCTTTAGTAAGACACGCACATGCGTTTCTTCGTAAAAGCAAGCACTAGTTTGCTACGTGTGAAAGCACTGTTAGAACTGAGATATGTGTTGCTTTTCTTAGTACAAGCTTTACTTTGAAAGATAATCGATTTCTTTCGAAAGTTTATTAATTTCACGAAAGCTTTAGTAAGAAACGCACAGGCGTTTCTATGTGAAGTCAAGCAGTTGTTTGCTACGTGTGAAAGCACTGTTAGAACTGAGATCAGTGTTGCTTTTCTCAGTACAAGCTTTACTTTGAAAGATAATCGCGTTCTTTCGGAAGTTTATTAATTTCACGAAAGCTTTAGTAAGAAACGCACATGCGTTTCTTTGTAAAAACAAGCACTTGTTTGCTACGTGTGAAAGCACTGTTAGAACTGAGATCAGTGTTGCTTTTCTCAGTACAAGCTTTACTTTGAAAGATAATCGCGTTCTTTCGGAAGTTTATTAATTTCACGAAAGCTTTAGTAATAAACGTACATGCGTTTCTTTGTAAAGACAAGCACTTGTTTGCTACGTGTGAAAGCACTGTTAGAACTGAGATCAGTGTTGCTTTTCTCAGTACAAGCTTTACTTTGAAAGATAATCGCGTTCTTTCGGAAGTTTATTAATTTCACGAAAGCTTTAGTAAGAAACACACATGCATTACTTTGTAAAGACAAGCCCTTGTTTGCTATGTGTGAAAGCACTGTTAGAACTGAGATCAGTGTTGCTTTGTTCAGTACAATCTTTACTTTGAAAGATAATCGCGTTCTTTCGGAAGTTTATTAATTTCACGGAAGCTTTAGTAAGAAACACACATGCGTTTCTTTTTAAAGACAAGCACTTGTTTGCTACGTGTGAAAGCACTGTTAGAACTGAGATCAGTGTTGGTTTTCTCAGTACAAGCTTTACGTTGCAAGATAATTGCGTTCTTTCAGAATTTTATTAATTTCACGAAAGCTTTAGTAAGAAACGCATATGCGTTTCTTCGTAAAAGCAAGCACTAGTTTGCTACATGTGAAAGCACTGTTAGAACTGAGATCAGTGTTGCTTTTCTCAGTACAAGCTTTACTTTGAAAGATAATCGCGTTCTTTCGAAAGTTTATTAATTTCACGAAAGCTTTAGTAAGAATGCACATGCGTATCTTTGTAAAGACAAGCAGTTGTTTGCTACGTGTGAAAGCACTGTTAGAACTGAGATCAGTGTTGCTTTTCTCAGTACAAGCTTTACTTTGAAAGATAATCGCTTTCATTTCGAAGTTTATTAATTTCATGAAAGCTTTAGTAAGAAATGCTGATCTTTTTTTTGTAAAGACAAGCATTTGTTTGCTACGTGTGAAAGCACTGTTAGAACTGAGATCAGTGTTGCTTTTCTCAGTACAAGCTTTACTTTGAAAGATAATCGCGTTCTTTCGGAAGTTTATTAATTTCACGAAAGCTTTAGTAAGAAACGTACATGCGTTTCTTTGTAAAGACAAGCACTTGTTTGCTACGTGTGAAAGCACTGTTAGAACTGAGATCAGTGTTGCTTTTCTCAGTACAAGCTTTACTTTGAAAGATAATCGCGTTCTTTTGGAAGTTTATTAATTTCACGAAAGCTTTAGTAAGAAACACACATGCGTTTCTTTGTAAAGACAAGCATTTGTTTGCTACGTGTGAAAGCACTGTTAGAACTGAGATCTGTGTTGCTTTTCTCAGTACAAGCTTTACTTTGAAAGATAATCGCGTTCTTTCGAAAGTTTATTAATTTCACGAAAGCTTTAGTAAGAAACGTACATACGTTTCTTTGTAAAGACAAGCACTTGTTTGCTACGTGTGAAAGCACTGTTAGACCTGAGATCAGTGTTGCTTTTCTCAATACAAGCTTTACTTTGAAAGATAATCGCGTTCTTTCGGAAGTTTATTAATTTCACGAAAGCTTTAGTAAGAAACACACATGCGTTTCTTTGTAAAGACAAGCACTTGTTTGCTACGTTTGAAAGCACTGTTAGAACTTAGATCAGTGTTGCTTTTCTCAGTACATGCTTTCCTTTGAAAGATAATCGCGTTCTTTCGGAAGTTTATTAGTTTCACGAAAGGTTTAGTAAGAAACGCACATGCGTTTCTTTGTAAAGACAAGCACCTGTTTGCTACGTGTGAAAGCACTGTTAGAACTGAGATCAGTGTTGCTTTTCTCAGTACAAGCTTTACTTTGTAAGATAATCGCGTTCTTTCGGAATTTTATTAATTTCACGAAAGCTTTAGTAAGAAACGCACATGCTTTTCTTTGTAAAGACAAGCACTTGTTTGCTACGTGTGAAAGCACTGTTAGAACTGAGATCAGTGTTGCTTTTCTCAGTACAAGCTTTACTTTGAAAGATAATCTCGTTCTTTCGGAAGTTTATTAATTTCACGAAAGCTTTAGTAAGAAACGCAAATGCGTTTCTTTGTAAAGACAAGCACTTGTTTGCTACGTGTGAAAGCACTGTTAGAACTGAGATCAGTGTTGCTTTTCTCAGTACAAGCTTTCCTTTGAAAGATAATCGCGTTCTTTCGGAATTTTATTAATTTCATGAAAGCTTTAGTAAGATACGCACATGCGTTTTCGTAAAGGCAAGCACTAGTTTGCTACGTGTGAAAGCACTGTTAGAACTGAGATCAGTGTTGCTTTCCTGAGTACAAGCTTTCCTTTGAAAGATAATCGCGTTCTTTCGGAAGTTTATTAATTTCACGAAAGCTTTAGTAAGACACGCACATGCGTTTCTTCGTAAAAGCAAGCACTAGTTTGCTACGTGTGAAAGCACTGTTAGAACTGAGATATGTGTTGCTTTTCTTAGTACAAGCTTTACTTTGAAAGATAATCGATTTCTTTCGAAAGTTTATTAATTTCACGAAAGCTTTAGTAAGAAACGCACAGGCGTTTCTATGTGAAGTCAAGCAGTTGTTTGCTACGTGTGAAAGCACTGTTAGAACTGAGATCAGTGTTGCTTTTCTCAGTACAAGCTTTCCTTTGAAAGATAATCGCGTTCTTTCGGAAGTTTATTAATTTCACGAAAGCTTTAGTAAGAATGCACATGCGTATCTTTGTAAAGACAAGCAGTTGTTTGCTACGTGTGAAAGCACTGTTAGAACTGAGATCAGTGTTGCTTTTCTCAGTACAAGCTTTACTTTGAAAGATAATCGCTTTCATTTCGAAGTTTATTAATTTCATGAAAGCTTTAGTAAGAAATGCTGATCTTTTTTTTGTAAAGACAAGCATTTGTTTGCTACGTGTGAAAGCACTGTTAGAACTGAGATCAGTGTTGCTTTTCTCAGTACAAGCTTTACTTTGAAAGATAATCGCGTTCTTTCGGAAGTTTATTAATTTCACGAAAGCTTTAGTAAGAAACGTACATGCGTTTCTTTGTAAAGACAAGCACTAGTTTGCTACGTGTGAAAGCACTGTTAGAACTGAGATCAGTGTTGCTTTCCTGAGTACAAGCTTTCCTTTGAAAGATAATCGCGTTCTTTCGGAAGTTTATTAATTTCACGAAAGCTTTAGTAAGAAACGCACATGCGTTTCTTCGTAAAAGCAAGCACTAGTTTGCTACGTGTGAAAGCACTGTTAGAACTGAGATCAGTGTTGCTTTTCTTAGTACAAGCTTTACTTTGAAAGATAATCGATTTCTTTCGAAAGTTTATTAATTTCACGAAAGCTTTAGTAAGAAACGCACAGGCGTTTCTATGTGAAGTCAAGCAGTTGTTTGCTACGTGTGAAAGCACTGTTAGAACTGAGATCAGTGTTGCTTTTCTCAGTACAAGCTTTCCTTTGAAAGATAATCGCGTTCTTTCGGAAGTTTATTAATTTCACGAAAGCTTTAGTAAGAAACGTACATGCGTTTCTTTGTAAAGACAAGCACTTGTTTGCTACGTGTGAAAGCACTGTTAGAACTGAGATCAGTGTTGCTTTTCTTAGTACAAGCTTTACTTTGAAAGATAATCGATTTCTTTCGAAAGTTTATTAATTTCACGAAAGCTTTAGTAAGAAACGCACAGGCGTTTCTATGTGAAGTCAAGCAGTTGTTTGCTACGTGTGAAAGCACCGTTAGAACTGAGATCAGTGTTGCTTTTCTCAGTACAAGCTTTACTTTGAAAGATAATCACGTTCTTTCGGAAGTTCATTAATTTCAGGAAAGCTTTAGTAAGAAACGTACATGCGTTTCTTTGTAAAGACAAGCACTAGTTTGCTACATGTGAAAGCACTGTTAGAACTGAGATCAGTGTTGCTTTTCTCAGTACACGCTTTCTTTTGAAAGATAATCGCGTTCTTTAGAAAGTTTATTAATTTCACGAAAGTTTTAGTAAGGAACGCAAATGCGTTTCTTTGTGAAGACAAGCAGTTGTTTGCTACGTGTGAAAGCACTGTTAGAACGGAGATCAGTGTTGCTTTTTTCAGTACAAGCTTTACTTTGAAAGATAATCGCGTTCTTTCGGAAGTTTATTAATTTCACGAAAGCTTTAGTAAGAAACGCACATGCGTTTCTTTGTAAAGACAAGCACTTGTTTGCTACGTGTGAAAGCACTGTTAGAACTGAGATCAGTGTTGCTTTTCTCAGTACAAGCTTTACTTTGAAAGAAAATCGCTTTCATTTCTAAGTTTATTAATTTCACGAAAGCTTTAGTAAGAAGAAACGCAAATGCTTTTCTTTTTCAAGACAAGCATTTGTTTGCTACGTGTGAAAGCACTGTTAGAACTGAGATCAGTGTTGCTTTTCTCAGTACAAGCTTTCCTTTGAAAGATAATCGCGTTCTTTCGGAAGTTTATTAATTTCACGAAAGCTTTAGTAAGAAACCCAAATGCGTTTGTTCGTAAAGTCAAGCACTTGTTTGCTACGTGTGAAAGCACTGTTAGAACTGAGATCAGTGTTGCTTTTCTCAGTACAAGCTTTACTTTGAAAGATAATCGCGTTCTTTAGAAAGTTTATTAATTTCACGAAAGTTTTAGTAAGGAACGCAAATGCGTTTCTTTGTGAAGACAAGCAGTTGTTTGCTACGTGTGAAAGCACTGTTAGAACTGAGATCAGTGTTGCTTTTCTCAGTACAAGCTTTACTTTGAAAGAAAATCGCTTTCATTTCGAAGTTTATTAATTTCACGAAAGCTTTAGTAAGAAGAAACGCAAATGCTTTTCTTTTTCAAGACAAGCATTTGTTTGCTACGTGTGAAAGCACTGTTAGAACTGAGATCAGTGTTGCTTTTCTCAGTACAAGCTTTACTTTGAAAGATAATCGCGTTCTTTCGGAAGTTTATTAATTTCACGAAAGCTTTAATAAGAAACGCACATGCGTTTCTTTGTGAACACAAGCAGTTGTTTGCTATGTGTGAAAGCACTGTTAGAACTGAGATCAGTGTTGCTTTTCTCAGTACAATCTTTACTTTGAAAGATAATCGCTTTCATTTCGAAGTTTATTAATTTCACGAAAGCTTTAGTAAGAAATGCTGATCTTTTCTTTGTAAAGACATGCATTTGTTTGCTACGTGTGAAAGCACTGTTACAACTGAGATCAGTGTTGCTTTTCTCAGTACAAGCTTTACTTTGAAAGATAATCGCGTTCTTTCGGACGTTTATTAATTTCACGAAAGCTTTAGTAAGAAACGTACATGCGTTAATTTGTAAAGACAAGCACTTGTTTGCTACGTGTGAAAGCACTGTTAGAACTGAGATCAGTGTTGCTTTGCTCAGTACAAGCTTTACTTTGAAAGATAATCGCGTTCTTTTGGAAGTTTGTTAATTTCACGAAAGCTTTAGTAAGAAACACACATGCGTTTCTTTGTAAAGACAAGCACTTGTTTGCTACGTGTGAAAGCACTGTTAGAACTGAGATCAGTGTTGCTTTTCTCAGTACAAGCTTTACTTTGAAAGATAATCGATTTCTTTCGAAAGTTTATTAATTTCACAAAAGCTTTAGTAATAAACGCACATGCGTTTCTTTGTGAAGTCAAGCAGTTGTTTGCTACGTGTGAAAGCACTGTTAGAACTGAGATCAGTGTTGCTTTTCTCAGTACAAGCTTTAATTTGAAAGATAATCGCGTTCTTTCGGAAGTTTATTAATTTCACGAAAGCTTTAGTAAGAAACGTACATGCGTTTCTTTGTAAAGACAAGCACTTGTTTGCTACGTGTGAAAGCACTGTTAGAACTTAGATCAGTGTTGCTTTTCTCAGTACAAGCTTTCCTTTGAAAGATAATCGCGTTCTTTCGGAAGTTTATTAGTTTCACGAAAGGTTTAGTAAGAAACGTACATGCGTTTCTTTGTAAAGACAAGCACTTGTTTGCTACGTGTGAAAGCACTGTTAGAACTGAGATCAGTGTTGCTTTTCTCAGTACAAGCTTTCCTTTGAAAGATAATCGCGTTCTTTTGGAATTTTATTGATTTCATGAAAGCTTTATTAAGAAACGCACATGCGTTTTCGTAAAGGCAAGCACTAGTTTGCTACGTGTGAAAGCACTGTTAGAACTGAGATCAGTGTTGCTTTTCTCAGTACAAGCTTTACTTTGAAAGATAATCACGTTCTTTCGGAAGTTCATTAATTTCAGGAAAGCTTTAGTAAGAAACGTACATGCGTTTCTTTGTAAAGACAAGCACTTGTTTGCTACGTGTGAAAGCACTGTTAGAACTTAGATCAGTGTTGCTTTTCTCAGTACAAGCTTTCCTTTGAAAGATAATCGCGTTCTTTCGGAAGTTTATTAGTTTCACGAAAGGTTTAGTAAGAAACGTACATGCATTTCTTTGTAAAGACAAGCACTTGTTTGCTACGTGTGAAAGCACTGTTAGAACTGAGATCAGTGTTGCTTTTCTCAGTACAAGCTTTCCTTTGAAAGATAATCGCGTTCTTTCGGAATTTTATTGATTTCACGAGAGCTTTAGTAAGAAACCCAAATGCGTTTGTTCGTAAAGTCAAGCACTTGTTTCCTACGTGTGAAAGCACTGTTAGAACTGAGATCAGTGTTGCTTTTCTCAGTACAAGCTTTACTTTGAAAGATAATCGCGTTCTTTAGAAAGTTTATTAATTTCACGAAAGTTTTAGTAAGGAACGCAAATGTGTTTCTTTGTGAAGACAAGCAGTTGTTTGCTACGTGTGAAAGCACTGTTAGAACGGAGATCAGTGTTGCTTTTTTCAGTACAAGCTTTACTTTGAAAGATAATCGCGTTCTTTCGGAAGTTTATTAATTTCATGAAAGCTTTAGTAAGAAATGCTGATCTTTTCTTTGTAAAGACAAGCATTTGTTTTTTACGTGTGAAAGCACTGTTAGAACTGAGATCTTTGTTGCTTTTCTCAGTACAAGTTTACTTTGAAAGATAATCGCGTTCTTTCGGAAGTTTATTAATTTCACCAAAGCTTTAGTAAGAAACGTACATGCGTTTCTTTGTAAAGACAACCACTTGTTTGCTACGTGTGAAAGCACTGTTAGAACTGAGATCAGTGTTGCTATTCTCAATACAAGCTTTACTTTGAAAGATAATCGCGTTCTTTCGGGTTTATTAATTTCACGAAAGCTTTAGTAAGAAACACACATGCATTACTTTGTAAAGACAAGCACTTGTTTGCTACGTGTGAAAGCACTGTTAGAACTGAGATCAGTGTTGCTTTTCTCAGTACAAGCTTTACTTTGAAAGATAATCGCGTTCTTTCGGAAGTTTATTAATTTCACGGAAGCTTTAGTAAGAAACACACATGCGTTTCTTTTTAAAGACAAGCACTTGTTTGCTATGTGTGAAAGCACTGTTAGAACTGAGATCAGTGTTGCTTTTCTTAGTACAAGCTTTTCTTTGAAAGATAATCGATTTCTTTCGAAAGTTTATTAATTTCACGAAAGCTTTAGTAAGAAACGCACAGGCGTTTCTATGTGAAGTCAAGCAGTTGTTTGCTACGTGTGAAAGCACTGTTAGAACTGAGATCAGTGTTGCCTTTCTCAGAACAAGCTTTCCTTTGAAAGATAATCGCGTTCTTTCGGAAGTTTATTAATTTCACGAAAGCTTTAGTAAGAAACGTACATGCGTTTCTTTGTAAAGACAAGCACTTGTTTGCTACGTGTGAAAGCACTGTTAGAACTGAGATCAGTGTTGCTTTTCTCAGTACAAGCTTTACTTTGAAAGATAATCGCGTTCTTTCGGAAGTTTATTAATTTCACGAAAGCTTTAGTAAGAAACGCACATGCGTTTCTTTGTAAAAACAAGCACTTGTTTGCTACGTGTGAAAGCACTGTTAGAACTGAGATCAGTGTTGCTTTTCTCAGTACAAGCTTTACTTTGAAAGATAATCGCGTTCTTTCGGAAGTTTATTAATTTCACGAAAGCTTTAGTAATAAACGTACATGCGTTTCTTTGTAAAGACAAGCACTTGTTTGCTACGTGTGAAAGCACTGTTAGAACTGAGATCAGTGTTGCTTTTCTCAGTACAAGCTTTACTTTGAAAGATAATCGCGTTCTTTCGGAAGTTTATTAATTTCACGAAAGCTTTAGTAAGAAACACACATGCATTACTTTGTAAAGACAAGCCCTTGTTTGCTATGTGTGAAAGCACTGTTAGAACTGAGATCAGTGTTGCTTTGTTCAGTACAATCTTTACTTTGAAAGATAATCGCGTTCTTTCGGAAGTTTATTAATTTCACGGAAGCTTTAGTAAGAAACACACATGCGTTTCTTTTTAAAGACAAGCACTTGTTTGCTACGTGTGAAAGCACTGTTAGAACTGAGATCAGTGTTGGTTTTCTCAGTACAAGCTTTACGTTGCAAGATAATTGCGTTCTTTCAGAATTTTATTAATTTCACGAAAGCTTTAGTAAGAAACGCATATGCGTTTCTTCGTAAAAGCAAGCACTAGTTTGCTACATGTGAAAGCACTGTTAGAACTGAGATCAGTGTTGCTTTTCTCAGTACAAGCTTTACTTTGAAAGATAATCGCGTTCTTTCGAAAGTTTATTAATTTCACGAAAGCTTTAGTAAGAATGCACATGCGTATCTTTGTAAAGACAAGCAGTTGTTTGCTACGTGTGAAAGCACTGTTAGAACTGAGATCAGTGTTGCTTTTCTCAGTACAAGCTTTACTTTGAAAGATAATCGCTTTCATTTCGAAGTTTATTAATTTCATGAAAGCTTTAGTAAGAAATGCTGATCTTTTTTTTGTAAAGACAAGCATTTGTTTGCTACGTGTGAAAGCACTGTTAGAACTGAGATCAGTGTTGCTTTTCTCAGTACAAGCTTTACTTTGAAAGATAATCGCGTTCTTTCGGAAGTTTATTAATTTCACGAAAGCTTTAGTAAGAAACGTACATGCGTTTCTTTGTAAAGACAAGCACTTGTTTGCTACGTGTGAAAGCACTGTTAGAACTGAGATCAGTGTTGCTTTTCTCAGTACAAGCTTTACTTTGAAAGATAATCGCGTTCTTTTGGAAGTTTATTAATTTCACGAAAGCTTTAGTAAGAAACACACATGCGTTTCTTTGTAAAGACAAGCATTTGTTTGCTACGTGTGAAAGCACTGTTAGAACTGAGATCTGTGTTGCTTTTCTCAGTACAAGCTTTACTTTGAAAGATAATCGCGTTCTTTCGAAAGTTTATTAATTTCACGAAAGCTTTAGTAAGAAACGTACATACGTTTCTTTGTAAAGACAAGCACTTGTTTGCTACGTGTGAAAGCACTGTTAGACCTGAGATCAGTGTTGCTTTTCTCAATACAAGCTTTACTTTGAAAGATAATCGCGTTCTTTCGGAAGTTTATTAATTTCACGAAAGCTTTAGTAAGAAACACACATGCGTTTCTTTGTAAAGACAAGCACTTGTTTGCTACGTGTGAAAGCACTGTTAGAACTTAGATCAGTGTTGCTTTTCTCAGTACATGCTTTCCTTTGAAAGATAATCGCGTTCTTTCGGAAGTTTATTAGTTTCACGAAAGGTTTAGTAAGAAACGCACATGCGTTTCTTTGTAAAGACAAGCACCTGTTTGCTACGTGTGAAAGCACTGTTAGAACTGAGATCAGTGTTGCTTTTCTCAGTACAAGCTTTACTTTGTAAGATAATCGCGTTCTTTCGGAATTTTATTAATTTCACGAAAGCTTTAGTAAGAAACGCACATGCTTTTCTTTGTAAAGACAAGCACTTGTTTGCTACGTGTGAAAGCACTGTTAGAACTGAGATCAGTGTTGCTTTTCTCAGTACAAGCTTTACTTTGAAAGATAATCTCGTTCTTTCGGAAGTTTATTAATTTCACGAAAGCTTTAGTAAGAAACGCAAATGCGTTTCTTTGTAAAGACAAGCACTTGTTTGCTACGTGTGAAAGCACTGTTAGAACTGAGATCAGTGTTGCTTTTCTCAGTACAAGCTTTCCTTTGAAAGATAATCGCGTTCTTTCGGAATTTTATTAATTTCATGAAAGCTTTAGTAAGATACGCACATGCGTTTTCGTAAAGGCAAGCACTAGTTTGCTACGTGTGAAAGCACTGTTAGAACTGAGATCAGTGTTGCTTTCCTGAGTACAAGCTTTCCTTTGAAAGATAATCGCGTTCTTTCGGAAGTTTATTAATTTCACGAAAGCTTTAGTAAGACACGCACATGCGTTTCTTCGTAAAAGCAAGCACTAGTTTGCTACGTGTGAAAGCACTGTTAGAACTGAGATATGTGTTGCTTTTCTTAGTACAAGCTTTACTTTGAAAGATAATCGATTTCTTTCGAAAGTTTATTAATTTCACGAAAGCTTTAGTAAGAAACGCACAGGCGTTTCTATGTGAAGTCAAGCAGTTGTTTGCTACGTGTGAAAGCACTGTTAGAACTGAGATCAGTGTTGCTTTTCTCAGTACAAGCTTTACTTTGAAAGATAATCGCGTTCTTTCGGAAGTTTATTAATTTCACGAAAGCTTTAGTAAGAAACGCACATGCGTTTCTTTGTAAAAACAAGCACTTGTTTGCTACGTGTGAAAGCACTGTTAGAACTGAGATCAGTGTTGCTTTTCTCAGTACAAGCTTTACTTTGAAAGATAATCGCGTTCTTTCGGAAGTTTATTAATTTCACGAAAGCTTTAGTAATAAACGTACATGCGTTTCTTTGTAAAGACAAGCACTTGTTTGCTACGTGTGAAAGCACTGTTAGAACTGAGATCAGTGTTGCTTTTCTCAGTACAAGCTTTACTTTGAAAGATAATCGCGTTCTTTCGGAAGTTTATTAATTTCACGAAAGCTTTAGTAAGAAACACACATGCATTACTTTGTAAAGACAAGCCCTTGTTTGCTATGTGTGAAAGCACTGTTAGAACTGAGATCAGTGTTGCTTTGTTCAGTACAATCTTTACTTTGAAAGATAATCGCGTTCTTTCGGAAGTTTATTAATTTCACGGAAGCTTTAGTAAGAAACACACATGCGTTTCTTTTTAAAGACAAGCACTTGTTTGCTACGTGTGAAAGCACTGTTAGAACTGAGATCAGTGTTGGTTTTCTCAGTACAAGCTTTACGTTGCAAGATAATTGCGTTCTTTCAGAATTTTATTAATTTCACGAAAGCTTTAGTAAGAAACGCATATGCGTTTCTTCGTAAAAGCAAGCACTAGTTTGCTACATGTGAAAGCACTGTTAGAACTGAGATCAGTGTTGCTTTTCTCAGTACAAGCTTTACTTTGAAAGATAATCGCGTTCTTTCGAAAGTTTATTAATTTCACGAAAGCTTTAGTAAGAATGCACATGCGTATCTTTGTAAAGACAAGCAGTTGTTTGCTACGTGTGAAAGCACTGTTAGAACTGAGATCAGTGTTGCTTTTCTCAGTACAAGCTTTACTTTGAAAGATAATCGCTTTCATTTCGAAGTTTATTAATTTCATGAAAGCTTTAGTAAGAAATGCTGATCTTTTTTTTGTAAAGACAAGCATTTGTTTGCTACGTGTGAAAGCACTGTTAGAACTGAGATCAGTGTTGCTTTTCTCAGTACAAGCTTTACTTTGAAAGATAATCGCGTTCTTTCGGAAGTTTATTAATTTCACGAAAGCTTTAGTAAGAAACGTACATGCGTTTCTTTGTAAAGACAAGCACTTGTTTGCTACGTGTGAAAGCACTGTTAGAACTGAGATCAGTGTTGCTTTTCTCAGTACAAGCTTTACTTTGAAAGATAATCGCGTTCTTTTGGAAGTTTATTAATTTCACGAAAGCTTTAGTAAGAAACACACATGCGTTTCTTTGTAAAGACAAGCATTTGTTTGCTACGTGTGAAAGCACTGTTAGAACTGAGATCTGTGTTGCTTTTCTCAGTACAAGCTTTACTTTGAAAGATAATCGCGTTCTTTCGAAAGTTTATTAATTTCACGAAAGCTTTAGTAAGAAACGTACATACGTTTCTTTGTAAAGACAAGCACTTGTTTGCTACGTGTGAAAGCACTGTTAGACCTGAGATCAGTGTTGCTTTTCTCAATACAAGCTTTACTTTGAAAGATAATCGCGTTCTTTCGGAAGTTTATTAATTTCACGAAAGCTTTAGTAAGAAACACACATGCGTTTCTTTGTAAAGACAAGCACTTGTTTGCTACGTTTGAAAGCACTGTTAGAACTTAGATCAGTGTTGCTTTTCTCAGTACATGCTTTCCTTTGAAAGATAATCGCGTTCTTTCGGAAGTTTATTAGTTTCACGAAAGGTTTAGTAAGAAACGCACATGCGTTTCTTTGTAAAGACAAGCACCTGTTTGCTACGTGTGAAAGCACTGTTAGAACTGAGATCAGTGTTGCTTTTCTCAGTACAAGCTTTACTTTGTAAGATAATCGCGTTCTTTCGGAATTTTATTAATTTCACGAAAGCTTTAGTAAGAAACGCACATGCTTTTCTTTGTAAAGACAAGCACTTGTTTGCTACGTGTGAAAGCACTGTTAGAACTGAGATCAGTGTTGCTTTTCTCAGTACAAGCTTTACTTTGAAAGATAATCTCGTTCTTTCGGAAGTTTATTAATTTCACGAAAGCTTTAGTAAGAAACGCAAATGCGTTTCTTTGTAAAGACAAGCACTTGTTTGCTACGTGTGAAAGCACTGTTAGAACTGAGATCAGTGTTGCTTTTCTCAGTACAAGCTTTCCTTTGAAAGATAATCGCGTTCTTTCGGAATTTTATTAATTTCATGAAAGCTTTAGTAAGATACGCACATGCGTTTTCGTAAAGGCAAGCACTAGTTTGCTACGTGTGAAAGCACTGTTAGAACTGAGATCAGTGTTGCTTTCCTGAGTACAAGCTTTCCTTTGAAAGATAATCGCGTTCTTTCGGAAGTTTATTAATTTCACGAAAGCTTTAGTAAGACACGCACATGCGTTTCTTCGTAAAAGCAAGCACTAGTTTGCTACGTGTGAAAGCACTGTTAGAACTGAGATATGTGTTGCTTTTCTTAGTACAAGCTTTACTTTGAAAGATAATCGATTTCTTTCGAAAGTTTATTAATTTCACGAAAGCTTTAGTAAGAAACGCACAGGCGTTTCTATGTGAAGTCAAGCAGTTGTTTGCTACGTGTGAAAGCACTGTTAGAACTGAGATCAGTGTTGCTTTTCTCAGTACAAGCTTTCCTTTGAAAGATAATCGCGTTCTTTCGGAAGTTTATTAATTTCACGAAAGCTTTAGTAAGAATGCACATGCGTATCTTTGTAAAGACAAGCAGTTGTTTGCTACGTGTGAAAGCACTGTTAGAACTGAGATCAGTGTTGCTTTTCTCAGTACAAGCTTTACTTTGAAAGATAATCGCTTTCATTTCGAAGTTTATTAATTTCATGAAAGCTTTAGTAAGAAATGCTGATCTTTTTTTTGTAAAGACAAGCATTTGTTTGCTACGTGTGAAAGCACTGTTAGAACTGAGATCAGTGTTGCTTTTCTCAGTACAAGCTTTACTTTGAAAGATAATCGCGTTCTTTCGGAAGTTTATTAATTTCACGAAAGCTTTAGTAAGAAACGTACATGCGTTTCTTTGTAAAGACAAGCACTTGTTTGCTACGTGTGAAAGCACTGTTAGAACTGAGATCAGTGTTGCTTTTCTCAGTACAAGCTTTACTTTGAAAGATAATCGCGTTCTTTTGGAAGTTTATTAATTTCACGAAAGCTTTAGTAAGAAACACACATGCGTTTCTTTGTAAAGACAAGCATTTGTTTGCTACGTGTGAAAGCACTGTTAGAACTGAGATCTGTGTTGCTTTTCTCAGTACAAGCTTTACTTTGAAAGATAATCGCGTTCTTTCGAAAGTTTATTAATTTCACGAAAGCTTTAGTAAGAAACGTACATACGTTTCTTTGTAAAGACAAGCACTTGTTTGCTACGTGTGAAAGCACTGTTAGACCTGAGATCAGTGTTGCTTTTCTCAATACAAGCTTTACTTTGAAAGATAATCGCGTTCTTTCGGAAGTTTATTAATTTCACGAAAGCTTTAGTAAGAAACACACATGCGTTTCTTTGTAAAGACAAGCACTTGTTTGCTACGTGTGAAAGCACTGTTAGAACTTAGATCAGTGTTGCTTTTCTCAGTACATGCTTTCCTTTGAAAGATAATCGCGTTCTTTCGGAAGTTTATTAGTTTCACGAAAGGTTTAGTAAGAAACGCACATGCGTTTCTTTGTAAAGACAAGCACCTGTTTGCTACGTGTGAAAGCACTGTTAGAACTGAGATCAGTGTTGCTTTTCTCAGTACAAGCTTTACTTTGTAAGATAATCGCGTTCTTTCCGAATTTTATTAATTTCACGAAAGCTTTAGTAAGAAACGCACATGCGTTTCTTTGTAAAGACAAGCACTTGTTTGCTACGTGTGAAAGCACTGTTAGAACTGAGATCAGTGTTGCTTTTCTCAGTACAAGCTTTACTTTGAAAGATAATCTCGTTCTTTCGGAAGTTTATTAATTTCACGAAAGCTTTAGTAAGAAACGCACATGCGTTTATTTGTAAAGACAAGCACTTGTTTGCTACGTGTGAAAGCACTGTTAGAACTGAGATCAGTGTTGCTTTTCTCAGTACAAGCTTTCCTTTGAAAGATAATCGCGTTCTTTCGGAATTTTATTAATTTCATGAAAGCTTTAGTAAGATACGCACATGCGTTTTCGTAAAGGCAAGCACTAGTTTGCTACGTGTGAAAGCACTGTTAGAACTGAGATCAGTGTTGCTTTCCTGAGTACAAGCTTTCCTTTGAAAGATAATCGCGTTCTTTCGGAAGTTTATTAATTTCACGAAAGCTTTAGTAAGACACGCACATGCGTTTCTTCGTAAAAGCAAGCACTAGTTTGCTACGTGTGAAAGCACTGTTAGAACTGAGATCAGTGTTGCTTTTCTTAGTACAAGCTTTACTTTGAAAGATAATCGATTTCTTTCGAAAGTTTATTAATTTCACGAAAGCTTTAGTAAGAAACGCACAGGCGTTTCTATGTGAAGTCAAGCAGTTGTTTGCTACGTGTGAAAGCACTGTTAGAACTGAGATCAGTGTTGCTTTTCTCAGTACAAGCTTTCCTTTGAAAGATAATCGCGTTCTTTCGGACGTTTATTAATTTCACGAAAGCTTTAGTAAGAAACGTACATGCGTTTCTTTGTAAAGACAAGCACTTGTTTGCTACGTGTGAAAGCACTGTTAGAACTGAGATCAGTGTTGCTTTTCTTAGTACAAGCTTTACTTTGAAAGATAATCGATTTCTTTCGAAAGTTTATTAATTTCACGAAAGCTTTAGTAAGAAACGCACAGGCGTTTCTATGTGAAGTCAAGCAGTTGTTTGCTACGTGTGAAAGCACTGTTAGAACTGAGATCAGTGTTGCTTTTCTCAGTACAAGCTTTACTTTGAAAGATAATCACGTTCTTTCGGAAGTTCATTAATTTCAGGAAAGCTTTAGTAAGAAACGTACATGCGTTTCTTTGTAAAGACAAGCACTAGTTTGCTACATGTGAAAGCACTGTTAGAACTGAGATCAGTGTTGCTTTTCTCAGTACACGCTTTCTTTTGAAAGATAATCGCGTTCTTTCGGAAGTTTATTAATTTCACGAAAGCTTTAGTAAGAAACGCACATGCGTTTCTTTGTAAAGACAAGCAGTTGTTTGCTACGTGTGAAAGCACTGTTAGAACTGAGATCAGTGTTGCTTTTCTCAGTACAAGCTTTCCTTTGCAAGATAATCGCGTTCTTTCGGAAGTTTATTAATTTCACGAAAGCTTTAGTAAGAAACCCAAATGCGTTTGTTCGTAAAGTCAAGCACTTGTTTGCTACGTGTGAAAGCACTGTTAGAACTGAGATCAGTGTTGCTTTTCTCAGTACAAGCTTTACTTTGAAAGATAATCGCGTTCTTTAGAAAGTTTATTAATTTCACGAAAGTTTTAGTAAGGAACGCAAATGCGTTTCTTTGTGAAGACAAGCAGTTGTTTGCTACGTGTGAAAGCACTGTTAGAACGGAGATCAGTGTTGCTTTTTTCAGTACAAGCTTTACTTTGAAAGATAATCGCGTTCTTTCGGAAGTTTATTAATTTCACGAAAGCTTTAGTAAGAAACGCACATGCGTTTCTTTGTAAAGACAAGCACTTGTTTGCTACGTGTGAAAGCACTGTTAGAACTGAGATCAGTGTTGCTTTTCTCAGTACAAGCTTTACTTTGAAAGAAAATCGCTTTCATTTCGAAGTTTATTAATTTCACGAAAGCTTTAGTAAGAAGAAACGCAAATGCTTTTCTTTTTCAAGACAAGCATTTGTTTGCTACGTGTGAAAGCACTGTTAGAACTGAGATCAGTGTTGCTTTTCTCAGTACAAGCTTTACTTTGAAAGATAATCGCGTTCTTTCGAAAGTTTATTAATTTCACGAAAGCTTTAATAAGAAACGCACATGCGTTTCTTTGTGAACACAAGCAGTTGTTTGCTATGTGTGAAAGCACTGTTAGAACTGAGATCAGTGTTGCTTTTCTCAGTACAATCTTTACTTTGAAAGATAATCGCTTTCATTTCGAAGTTTATTAATTTCACGAAAGCTTTAGTAAGAAATGCTGATCTTTTCTTTGTAAAGACATGCATTTGTTTGCTACGTGTGAAAGCACTGTTACAACTGAGATCAGTGTTGCTTTTCTCAGTACAAGCTTTACTTTGAAAGATAATCGCGTTCTTTCGGACGTTTATTAATTTCACGAAAGCTTTAGTAAGAAACGTACATGCGTTAATTTGTAAAGACAAGCACTTGTTTGCTACGTGTGAAAGCACTGTTAGAACTGAGATCAGTGTTGCTTTGCTCAGTACAAGCTTTACTTTGAAAGATAATCGCGTTCTTTTGGAAGTTTGTTAATTTCACGAAAGCTTTAGTAAGAAATACACATGCGTTTCTTTGTAAAGACAAGCACTTGTTTGCTACGTGTGAAAGCACTGTTAGAACTGAGATCAGTGTTGCTTTTCTCAGTACAAGCTTTACTTTGAAAGATAATCGATTTCTTTCGAAAGTTTATTAATTTCACAAAAGCTTTAGTAATAAACGCACATGGGTTTCTTTGTGAAGTCAAGCAGTTGTTTGCTACGTGTGAAAGCACTGTTAGAACTGAGATCAGTGTTGCTTTTCTCAGTACAAGCTTTAATTTGAAAGATAATCGCGTTCTTTCGGAAGTTTATTAATTTCACGAAAGCTTTAGTAAGAAACGTACATGCGTTTCTTTGTAAAGACAAGCACTTGTTTGCTACGTGTGAAAGCACTGTTAGAACTTAGATCAGTGTTGCTTTTCTCAGTACAAGCTTTCCTTTGAAAGATAATCGCGTTCTTTCGGAAGTTTATTAGTTTCACGAAAGGTTTAGTAAGAAACGTACATGCGTTTCTTTGTAAAGACAAGCACTTGTTTGCTACGTGTGAAAGCACTGTTAGAACTGAGATCAGTGTTGCTTTTCTCAGTACAAGCTTTCCTTTGAAAGATAATCGCGTTCTTTCGGAATTTTATTGATTTCATGAAAGCTTTATTAAGAAACGCACATGCGTTTTCGTAAAGGCAAGGACTAGTTTGCTACGTGTGAAAGCACTGTTAGAACTGAGATCAGTGTTGCTTTTCTCAGTACAAGCTTTACTTTGAAAGATAATCACGTTCTTTCGGAAGTTCATTAATTTCAGGAAAGCTTTAGTAAGAAACGTACATGCGTTTCTTTGTAAAGACAAGCACTTGTTTGCTACGTGTGAAAGCACTGTTAGAAATTAGATCAGTGTTGCTTTTCTCAGTACAAGCTTTCCTTTGAAAGATAATCGCGTTCTTTCGGAAGTTTATTAGTTTCACGAAAGGTTTAGTAAGAAACGTACATGCATTTCTTTGTAAAGACAAGCACTTGTTTGCTACGTGTGAAAGCACTGTTAGAACTGAGATCAGTGTTGCTTTTCTCAGTACAAGCTTTCCTTTGAAAGATAATCGCGTTCTTCGGAATTTTATTGATTTCACGAAAGCTTTAGTAAGAAACCCAAATGCGTTTGTTCGTAAAGTCAAGCACTTGTTTGCTACGTGTGAAAGCACTGTTAGAACTGAGATCAGTGTTGCTTTTCTCAGTACAAGCTTTACTTTGAAAGATAATCGCGTTCTTTAGAAAGTTTATTAATTTCACGAAAGCTTTAGTAGGAAACGCAAATGCGTTTCTTTGTGAAGACAATCAGTTGTTTGCTACGTGTGAAAGCACTGTTAGAACTGAGATCAGTGTTGCTTTTCTCAGTACAAGCTTTACTTTGAAAGATAATCGCGTTCTTTAGAAAGTTTATTAATTTCACGAAAGTTTTAGTAAGGAACGCAAATGCGTTTCTTTGTGAAGACAAGCAGTTGTTTGCTACGTGTGAAAGCACTGTTAGAACGGAGATCAGTGTTGCTTTTTTCAGTACAAGCTTTACTTTGAAAGATAATCGCGTTCTTTCGGAAGTTTATTAATTTCACGAAAGCTTTAGTAAGAAATGCTGATCTTTTCTTTGTAAAGACAAGCATTTGTTTGCTACGTGTGAAAGCACTATTAGAACTGAGATCTTTGTTGCTTTTCTCAGTACAAGTTTACTTTGAAAGATAATCGCGTTCTTTCGGAAGTTTATTAATTTCACCAAAGCTTTAGTAAGAAACGTACATGCGTTTCTTTGTAAAGACAAGCACTTGTTTGCTACGTGTGAAAGCACTGTTAGAACTGAGATCAGTGTTGCTTTTCTCAATACAAGCTTTACTTTGAAAGATAATCGCGTTCTTTCGGGTTTATTAATTTCACGAAAGCTTTAGTAAGAAACACACATGCATTACTTTGTAAAGACAAGCACTTGTTTGCTACGTGTGAAAGCACTGTTAGAACTGAGATCAGTGTTGCTTTTCTCAGTACAAGCTTTCTTTGAAAGATAATCGCGTTCTTTCGGAATTTTATTGATTTCATGAAAGCTTTATTAAGAAACGCACATGCGTTTTCGTAAAGGCAAGCACTAGTTTGCTACGTGTGAAAGCACTGTTAGAACTGAGATCAGTGTTGCTTTTCTCAGTACAAGCTTTACTTTGAAAGATAATCACGTTCTTTCGGAAGTTCATTAATTTCAGGAAAGCTTTAGTAAGAAACGTACATGCGTTTCTTTGTAAAGACAAGCACTTGTTTGCTACGTGTGAAAGCACTGTTAGAACTTAGATCAGTGTTGCTTTTCTCAGTACGAGCTTTCCTTTGAAAGATAATCGCGTTCTTTCGGAAGTTTATTAGTTTCACGAAAGGTTTAGTAAGAAACGTACATGCATTTCTTTGTAAAGACAAGCACTTGTTTGCTACGTGTGAAAGCACTGTTAGAACTGAGATCAGTGTTGCTTTTCTCAGTACAAGCTTTCCTTTGAAAGATAATCGCATTCTTTCGGAATTTTATTGATTTCACGAAAGCTTTAGTAGAAACCCAAATGCGTTTGTTCGTAAAGTCAAGCACTTGTTTGCTACGTGTGAAAGCACTGTTAGAACTGAGATCAGTGTTGCTTTTCTCAGTACAAGCTTTACTTTGAAAGATAATCGCGTTCTTTAGAAAGTTTATTAATTTCACGAAAGCTTTAGTAGGAAACGCAAATGTGTTTCTTTGTGAAGACAATCAGTTGTTTGCTACCTTTGAAAGCACTGTTAGAACTGAGATCAGTGTTGCTTTTCTCAGTACAAGCTTTACTTTGAAAGATAATCGCGTTCTTTAGAAAGTTTATTAATTTCACGAAAGTTTTAGTAAGGAACGCAAATGCGTTTCTTTGTGAAGACAAGCAGTTGTTTGCTACGTGTGAAAGCACTGTTAGAACGGAGATCAGTGTTGCTTTTTTCAGTACAAGCTTTACTTTGAAAGATAATCGCGTTTTTTCGGAAGTTTATTAATTTCACGAAAGCTTTAGTAAGAAATGCTGATCTTTTCTTTGTAAAGACAAGCATTTGTTTGCTACGAGTGAAAGCACTGTTAGAACTGAGATCTTTGTTGCTTTTCTCAGTACAAGTTTACTTTTAAAGATAATCGCGTTCTTTCGGAAGTTTATTAATTTCACCAAAGCTTTAGTAAGAAACGTACATGCGTTTCTTTGTAAAGACAAGCACTTGTTTGCTACGTGTGAAAGCACTGTTATAACTGAGATCAGTGTTGCTTTTCTCAATACAAGCTTTACTTTGAAAGATAATCGATTTCTTTCGAAAGTTTATTAATTTCACGAAAGCTTTAGTAAGAAACGCACAGGCGTTTCTATGTGAAGTCAAGCAGTTGTTTGCTACGTGTGAAAGCACTGTTAGAACTGAGATCAGTGTTCCTTTCTCAGTACAAGCTTTCCTTTGAAAGATAATCGCGTTCTTTCGGAAGTTTATTAATTTCACGAAAGCTTTAGTAAGAAACGTACATGCGTTTCTTTGTAAAGACAAGCACTTGTTTGCTAAGTGTGAAAGCACTGTTAGAACTTAGATCAGTGTTGCTTTTCTCAGTACAAGCTTTCCTTTGAAAGATAATCGCGTTCTTTCGGATGTTTATTAATTTCACGAAAGCTTTAGTAATAAACGTACATGTGTTTCTTTGTAAAGACAAGCACTTGTTTGCTACGTATGAAAGCACTGTTAAAACTGAGATCAGTGTTGCTTTTCTCAGTGCAAGTTTTACTTTGAAAGATAATCGCGTTCTTTCAGAATTTTATTAATTTCACGAAAGCTTTAGTAAGAAACGCACATGCGTTTCTTCGTAAAAGCAAGCACAAGTTTGCTACATGTGAAAGCACTGTTAGAACTGAGATCAGTGTTGCTTTTCTCAGTACAAGCTTTACTTTGAAAGATAATCGCGTTCTTTCGAAAGTTTATTAATTTCACGAAAGCTTTTGTAAAAAACGCACATGCGTTTCTTTGTAAAGAAAAGCACTTGTTTGCTATGTGTGAAAGCACTGTTAGAACTGAGATCAGTGTTGCTTTTCTCAGTACAAGCTTTACTTTGAAAGATAATCGCGTTCTTTAGAAAGTTTATTAATTTCACGAAAGTTTTAGTAAAAAACGCACATATGTGTCTATGTAAAGACAAGCACTTTTTTGCTACGTGTGAAAGCACTGTTAGAACTGAGATCAGTGTTGCTTTTCTCAGTACAAGCTTCCCTTTGAAAGATAATCGCGTTCTTTCGGAAGTTTATTAATTTCACCAAAGCTTTAGTAAGAAACGTACATGCGTTTCTTTGTAAAGACAAGCACTTGTTTGCTACGTGTAAAAGCACTATTAGAACTGAGATCAGTGTTGCTTTTCTCAGTACAAGCTTTCTTTTGAAAGATAATCGCGTTCTTTCGGAAGTTTATTAATTTCACGAAAGCTTTAGTAAGAAACGCACATGCGTTTCTTTGTAAAGACAAGCACTTGTTTGCTATGTGTGAAAGCACTGTTAGAACTGAGATCAGTGTTGTTTCTCTCATTACAAGCTTTACTTTGAAAGATAATCGCGTTCTTTGGAAAGTTTATTAATTTCATGAAAGCTTTAGTAAGAAACGCAAATGCGTTTCTTTGTGAAGACAAGCAGTTGTTTGCTACGTGTGAAAGCACTGTTAGAACTGAGATCAGTGTTGCTTTTCTCAGTACAAGCTTTACTTTGAAAGATAATCGCGTTCTTTCGGAAGATTATTAATTTCACGAAAGCTTTAGTAAGAAACGTACATGCGTTTTTTGTAAAGACAAGCACTTGTTTGCTACGTGTGAAAGCAGTGTTAGAACTTAGATCAGTGTTGCTTTTCTCAGTACAAGCTTTCCTTTGAAAGACAATCGCGTTGTTTCGGAAGTTTATTAATTTCACGAAAGCTTTAGTAAGAAACGCACGTGCGTTTCTTTGTAAAGACAAGCACTTGTTTGCTACGTATGAAAGCACTGTTAAAACTGAGATCAGTGTTGCTTTTCTCAGTACAAGTTTTACTTTGAAAGGTAATCGCGTTCTTTCAGAATTTTATTAATTTCACGAAAGCTTTAGTAAGAAACGCACATGCGTTTCTTTGTAAAGAAAAGCACTTGTTTGCTATGTGTGAAAGCACTGTTAGAACTGAGATCAGTGTTGCTTTTCTCAGTACAAGCTTTACTTTGAAAGATAATCGCGTTCTTTCGAAAGTTTATTAATTTCACGAAAGTTTTAGTAAAAAACGCACATATGTGTCTATGTAAAGACAAGCACTTTTTTGCTACGTGTGAAAGCACTGTTACAACTGAGATCAGTGTTGCTTTTCTCAGTACAAGCTTCCCTTTGAAAGATAATCGCGTTCTTTCAGAAGTTTATTAATTTCACCAAAGCTTTAGTAAGAAACGTACATGCGTTTCTTTGTAAAGACAAGCACTTGTTTGCTACGTGTGAAAGCACTGTTAGAACTGAGATCAGTGTTGCTTTTCTCAGTACAAGCTTTCTTTTGAAAGATAATCGCGTTCTTTCGGAAGTTTATTAATTTCACCAAAGCTTTAGTAAGAAACGCAAATGCGTTTGTTCGTAAAGTCAAGCACTTCTTTGCTACGTGTGAAAGCACGGTTAGAACTGAGATCAGTGTTGCTTTTCTCAGTACAAGCTTTACTTTGAAAGATAATCGCGTTCTTTCGGAAGTTTATTAATTTCACGAAAGCTTTAGTAAGAAACGTACATGCGTTTCTTTGTAAAGACAAGCACTTGTTTGCTACGTGTGAAAGCACTGTTAGAACTTAGATCAGTGTTGCTTTTCTCAGTACAAGCTTTACTTTGAAAGATTATCGCGTTCTTTTGGAAGTTTATTAATTTCACGAAAGCTTTAGTAAGAAACACACATGCGTTCCTTTGTAAAGACAAGCACTTGTTTGCTACGTGTGAAAGCACTGTTAGAACTTAGATCAGTGTTGCTTTTCTCAGTACAAGCTTTCCTTTGAAAGACAATCGCGTTCTTTCGGAAGTTTATTAATTTCACGAAAGCTTTAGTAAGAAACGCACGTGCGTTTCTTTGTAAAGACAAGCACTTGTTTGCTATGTATGAAAGCACTGTTAAAACTGAGATCAGTGTTGCTTTTCTCAGTACAAGCTTTACTTTGAAAGATAATCGTGTTCTTTCGGAAGTTTATTAATTTCACGAAAGCTTTAGTAAGAAACGCACATGCGTTTCTTTGTAAAGACAAGCACTTGTTTGCTACGTGTGAAAGCACTGTTAGAACTGAGATCAGTGTTGCTTTTCTCAGTACAAGTTTTACTTTGAAAGATAATCACGTTCTTTCGCAAGTTTATTAATTTCACGAAAGCTTTAGTAAGAAACGCACATGCGTTTCTTTGTAAAGAAAAGCACTTTTTTGCTACGTGTGAAAGCACTGTTAGAACTGAGATCAGTGTTGTTTTTCTCACTACAAGCTTTCCTTTGAAAGATAATCGCGTTCTTTCGGAATTTTATTATTTCACGAAAGCTTTAGTAAGAAACGCAAATGCGTTTGTTCGTAAAGTCAAGCACTTCTTTGCTACGTGTGAAAGCACTGTTAGAACTGAGATCAGTGTTGCTTTTCTCAGTACAAGCTTTACTTTGAAAGATAATCACGTTCTTCCGAAAGTTTATTAATTTCACGAAAGCTTTAGTAAGAAACGCACATGCGTTTCTTTGTAAAGACAAGCAGTTGTTTGCTACGTGTGAAAGCACTGTTAGAACTGAGATCAGTGTTGCTTTTCTCAGTACAAGCTTTACTTTGAAAGATAATCGCGTTCTTTCGGAAGTTTATTAATTTCACCAAAGCTTTAGTAAGAAACGCAAATGCGTTTGTTCGTAAAGTCAAGCACTTTTTTGCTACGTGTGAAAGCACTGTTAGAACTGAGATCAGTGTTGCTTTTCTCAATACAAGCTTTACTTTGAAAGATAATCACGTTCTTCCGAAAGTTTATTAATTTCACGAAAGCTTTAGTAAGAAACGCACATGCGTTTCTTTGTAAAGACAAGCAGTTGTTTGCTACGTGTGAAAGCACGGTTAGAACTGAGATCAGTGTTGCTTTTCTCAGTACAAGCTTTACTTTGAAAGATAATCGCGTTCATTCGGAAGTTTATTAATTTCACGAAAGCTTTAGTAAGAAACGTACATGCGTTTCTTTGTAAAGACAAGCACTTGTTTGCTACGTGTGAAAGCACTGTTAGAACTTAGATCAGTGTTGCTTTTCTCAGTACAAGCTTTCCTTTGAAAGATAATCGCGTTCTTTCGGAAGTTTATTAATTTCACGAAAGCTTTAGTAAGAAACGCACATGCGTTTCTTTGTGAAGACAAGCACTTGTTTGCTACGTGTGAAAGCACTGTTAGAACTGAGATCAGTGTTGCTTTTCTCAGTACAAGCTTTACTTTGAAAGATAATCGTGTTCTTTCGGAAGTTTATTAATTTCACGAAAGCTTTAGTAAGAAACGCACATGCGTTTCTTTGTAAAGACAAGCACTTGTTTGCTACGTGTGAAAGCACTGTTAGAACTTAGATCAGTGTTGCTTTTCTCAGTACAAGCTTTCTTGTGAAAGAGAATCGCGTTCTTTCGGAAGTTTATTAATTTCACGAAAGCTTTAGTAAGAAACGCACGTGCGTTTCTTTGTAAAGACAAGCACTTGTTTGCTACATATGAAAGCACTGTTAAAACTGAGATCAGTGTTGCTTTTCTCAGTACAAGTTTTACTTTGAAAGATAATCGCGTTCTTTCAGAATTTTATTAATTTCACGAAAGCTTTAATAAGAAACGCACATGCGTTTCTTTGTAAAGAAAAGCACTTGTTTGCTATGTGTGAAAGCACTGTTAGAACTGAGATCAGTGTTGCTTTTCTCAGTACAAGCTTTACTTTGAAAGATAATCGCGTTCTTTCGAAAGTTTATTAATTTCACGAAAGTTTTAGTAAAAAACGCACATATGTGTCTATGTAAAGACAAGCACTTTTTTGCTACGTGTGAAAGCACTGTTAGAACTGAGATCAGTGTTGCCTTTCTCAGTACAAGCTTCCCTGTGAAAGATAATCGCGTTCTTTCGGAAGTTTATTAATTTCACCAAAGCTTTAGTAAGAAACGTACATGCGTTTCTTTGTAAAGACAAGCACTTGTTTGCTACCTGTGAAAGCACTGTTAGAACTGAGATCAGTGTTGCTTTTCTCAGTACAAGCTTTCTTTTGAAAGATAATCGCGTTCTTTCGGAAGTTTATTAATTTCACGAAAGCTTTAGTAAGAAACGCACATGCGTTTCTTTGTAAAGACAAGCACTTGTTTGCTATGTGTGAAAGCAGTGTTAGAACTGAGATCAGTGTTGTTTCTCTCATTACAAGCTTTACTTTGAAAGATAATCGCGTTCTTTGGAAAGTTTATTAATTTCATGAAAGCTTTAGTAAGAAACGCAAATGCGTTTCTTTGTGAAGACAAGCAGTTGTTTGCTACGTGTGAAAGCACTGTTAGAACTGAGATCAGTGTTGCTTTTCTCAGTACAAGCTTTACTTTGAAAGATAATCGCGTTCTTTCGGAAGTTTATTAATTTCACCAAAGCTTTAGTAAGAAACGCAAATGCGTTTGTTCGTAAAGTCAAGCACTTTTTTGCTACGTGTGAAAGCACTGTTAGAACTGAGATCAGTGTTGCTTTTCTCAGTACAAGCTTTACTTTGAAAGATAATCACGTTCTTCCGAAAGTTTATTAATTTCACGAAAGCTTTAGTAAGAAACGCACATGCGTTTCTTTGTAAAGACAAGCAGTTGTTTGCTACGTGTGAAAGCACGGTTAGAACTGAGATCAGTGTTGCTTTTCTCAGTACAAGCTTTACTTTGAAAGATAATCGCGTTCATTCGGAAGTTTATTAATTTCACGAAAGCTTTAGTAAGAAACGTACATGCGTTTCTTTGTAAAGACAAGCACTTGTTTGCTACGTGTGAAAGCACTGTTAGAACTTAGATCAGTGTTGCTTTTCTCAGTACAAGCTTTCCTATGAAAGATAATCGCGTTCTTTCGGAAGTTTATTAATTTCACGAAAGCTTTAGTAAGAAACGCACATGCGTTTCTTTGTGAAGACAAGCACTTGTTTGCTACGTGTGAAAGCACTGTTAGAACTGAGATCAGTGTTGCTTTTCTCAGTACAAGCTTTACTTTGAAAGATAATCGTGTTCTTTCGGAAGTTTATTAATTTCACGAAAGCTTTAGTAAGAAACGCACATGCGTTTCTTTGTAAAGACAAGCACTTGTTTGCTACCTGTGAAAGCACTGTTAGAACTGAGATCAGTGTTGCTTTTCTCAGTACAAGCTTTACTTTGAAAGATAATCGCATTCTTTCGGAAGTTTATTAATTTCACGAAAGCTTTAGTAAGAAACGTACATGTGTTTCTTTAAAAAGACAAGCACTTGTTTGCTACGTGTGAAAGCACTGTTAGAACTTAGATCAGTGTAGCTTTTCTCAGTACAAGCTTTCCTTTGAAAGATAATCGCGTTCTTTCGGAAGTTTATTAGTTTCACGAAAGGTTTAGTAAGAAACGTACATGCGTTTCTTTGTAAAGACAAGCACCTGTTTGCTACGTGTGAAAGCACTGTTAGAACTGAGATCAGTGTTGCTTTTCTCAGTACAAGCTTTACTTTGAAAGATAATCGCGTTCTTTCGGAATTTTATTAATTTCACGAAAGCTTTAGTAAGAAACGCACATGCGTTTCTTTGTAAAGACAAGCACTTGTTTGCTACGTGTGAAAGCACTGTTAGAACTGAGATCAGTGTTGCTTTTCTCAGTACAAGTTTTACTTTGAAAGATAATCACGTTCTTTCACAAGTTTATTAATTTCACGAAAGCTTTAGTAAGAAACGCACATGCGTTTCTTTGTAAAGAAAAGCACTTGTTTGCTATGTGTGAAAGCACTGTTAGAACTGAGATCAGTGTTGCTTTTCTCAGTACAAGCTTTACTTTGAAAGATAATCGCGTTCTTTAGAAAGTTTATTAATTTCACGAAAGTTTTAGTAAAAAACGCACATATGTGTCTATGTAAAGACAAGCACTTTTTTGCTACGTGTGAAAGCACTGTTAGAACTGAGATCAGTGTTGCTTTTCTCAGTACAAGCTTCCCTTTGAAAGATAATCGCGTTCTTTCGGAAGTTTATTAATTTCACCAAAGCTTTAGTAAGAAACGTACATGTGTTTCTTTGTAAAGACAAGCACTTGTTTGCTACGTGTGAAAGCACTGTTAGAACTGAGATCAGTGTTGCTTTTCTCAGTACAAGCTTTCTTTTGAAAGATAATCGCGTTCTTTCGGAAGTTTATTAATTTCACGAAAGCTTTAGTAAGAAACGCACATGCGTTTCTTTGTAAAGACAAGCACTTGTTTGCTATGTGTGAAAGCACTGTTAGAACTGAGATCAGTGTTGTTTCTCTCATTACAAGCTTTACTTTGAAAGATAATCGCGTTCTTTGGAAAGTTTATTAATTTCATGAAAGCTTTAGTAAGAAACGCAAATGCGTTTCTTTGTGAAGACAAGCAGTTGTTTGCTACGTGTGAAAGCACTGTTAGAACTGAGATCAGTGTTGCTTTTCTCAGTACAAGCTTTACTTTGAAAGATAATCACGTTCTTTCGGAAGTTTATTAATTTCACCAAAGCTTTAGTAAGAAACGCAAATGCGTTTGTTCGTAAAGTCAAGCACTTTTTTGCTACGTGTGAAAGCACTGTTAGAACTGAGATCAGTGTTGCTTTTCTCAGTACAAGCTTTACTTTGAAAGATAATCGCGTTCTTTCGGAAGTTTATTAATTTCACGAAAGCTTCAGTAAGAAACGTACATGCGTTTTTTGTAAAGACAAGCACTTGTTTGCTACGTGTGAAAGCACTGTTAGAACTTAGATCAGTGTTGCTTTTCTCAGTACAAGCTTTCCTTTGAAAGACAATCGCGTTCTTTCGGAAGTTTATTAATTTCACGAAAGCTTTAGTAAGAAACGCACGTGCGTTTCTTTGTAAAGACAAGCACTTGTTTGCTACGTATGAAAGCACTGTTAAAACTGAGATCAGTGTTGCTTTTCTCAGTGCAAGTTTTACTTTGAAAGATAATCGCGTTGTTTCGGAATTTTATTAATTTCACGAAAGCTTTAGTAAGAAACGCACATGCGTTTCTTTGTAAAGACAAGCACTTGTTTGCTACGTGTGAAAGCACTGTTAGAACTGAGATCAGTGTTGCTTTTCTCAGTACAAGCTTTACTTTGAAAGATAATCGCGTTCTTTCGGAATTTTATTAATTTCACGAAAGCTTTAGTAAGAAACGCACATGCGTTTCTTTGTAAAGACAAGCACTTGTTTGCTACGTGTGAAAGCACGGTTAGAACTGAGATCAGTGTTGCTTTTCTCAGTACAAGCTTTACTTTGCAAGATAATCGCGTTCTTTCAGAATTTTATTAATTTCACGAAAGCTTTAGTAAGAAACGCACATGCGTTTCTTCGTAAAAGCAAGCACAAGTTTGCTACATGTGAAAGCACTGTTAGAACTGAGATCAGTGTTGCTTTTCTCAGTACAAGCTTTACTTTGAAAGATAATCGCGTTCTTTCGAAAGTTTATTAATTTCACGAAAGCTTTTCTAAAAAACGCACATGCGTTTCTTTGTAAAGACAAGCACTTGTTTGCTATGTGTGAAAGCACTGTTAGAACTGATATCAGTGTTGTTTCTCTCATTACAAGCTTTACTTTGAAAGATAATCGCGTTCTTTGGAAAGTTTATTAATTTCATGAAAGCTTTAGTAAGAAACGCAAATGCGTTTCTTTGTGAAGAAAAGCAGTTGTTTGCTACGTGTGAAAGCACTGTTAGAACTGAGATCAGTGTTGCTTTTCTCAGTACAAGCTTTACTTTGAAAGATAATCGCGTTCTTTCGGAAGTTTATTAATTTCACCAAAGCTTTAGTAAGAAACGCAAATGCGTTTGTTCGTAAAGTCAAGCACTTCTTTGCTACGTGTGAAAGCACGGTTAGAACTGAGATCAGTGTTGCTTTTCTCAGTACAAGCTTTACTTTGAAAGATAATCGCGTTGTTTCGGAAGTTTATTAATTTCACGAAAGCTTTAGTAAGAAACGCACATGCGTTTCTTTGTGAAGACAAGCACTTGTTTGCTACGTGTGAAAGCACTGTTAGAACTGAGATCAGTGTTGCTTTTCTCAGTACAAGCTTTACTTTGAAAGATTATCGCGTTCTTTTGGAAGTTTATTAATTTCACGAAAGCTTTAGTAAGAAACACACATGCGTTTCTTTGTAAAGACAAGCACTTGTTTGCTACGTGTGAAAGCACTGTTAGAACTTAGATCAGTGTTGCTTTTCTCAGTACAAGCTTTCCTTTGAAAGACAATCGCGTTCTTTCGGAAGTTTATTAATTTCACGAAAGCTTTAGTAAGAAACGCACGTGCGTTTCTTTGTAAAGACAAGCACTTGTTTGCTATGTATGAAAGCACTGTTAAAACTGAGATCAGTGTTGCTTTTCTCAGTGCAAGTTTTACTTTGAAAGATAATCGCGTTGTTTCGGAATTTTATTAATTTCACGAAAGCTTTAGTAAGAAACGCACATGCGTTTCTTTGTAAAGACAAGCACTTGTTTGCTACGTGTGAAAGCACTGTTGGAACTGAGATCAGTGTTGCTTTTCTCAGTACAAGCTTTACTTTGAAAGATAATCACGTTCTTTCGGAATTTTATTAATTTCACGAAAGCTTTAGTAAGAAACGCACATGCGTTTCTTTGTAAAGACAAGCACTTGTTTGCAACGTGTGAAAGCACGGTTAGAACTGAGATCAGTGTTGCTTTTCTCAGTACAAGCTTTACTTTGAAAGATAATCGCGTTCTTTCAGAATTTTATTAATTTCACGAAAGCTTTAGTAAGAAACGCACATGCGTTTCTTCGTAAAAGCAAGCACTAGATTGCTACATGTGAAAGCACTGTTAGAACTGAGATCAGTGTTGCTTTTCTCAGTACAAGCTTTACTTTGAAAGATAATCGCGTTCTTTCGAAAGTTTATTAATTTCACGAAAGCTTTTGTAAAAAACGCACATGCGTTTCTTTCTAAAGAAAAGAACTTGTTTGCTATGTGTGAAAGCACTGTTAGAACTGAGATCAGTGTTGCTTTTCTCAGTACAAGCTTTACTTTGAAAGATAATCGCGTTCTTTAGAAAGTTTATTAATTTCACGAAAGTTTTAGTAAAAAACGCACATATGTGTCTATGTAAAGACAAGCACTTTTTTGCTACGTGTGAAAGCACTGTTAGAACTGAGATCAGTGTTGCTTTTCTCAGTACAAGCTTCCCTTTGAAAGATAATCGCGTTCTTTCGGAAGTTTATTAATTTCACCAAAGCTTTAGTAAGAAACGTACATGCGTTTCTTTGTAAAGACAAGCACTTGTTTGCTACGTGTGAAAGCACTGTTAGAACTGAGATCAGTGTTGCTTTTCTCAGTACAAGCTTTCTTTTGAAAGATAATCGCGTTCTTTCGGAAGTTTATTAATTTCACGAAAGCTTTAGTAAGAAACGCACATGCGTTTCTTTGTAAAGACAAGCACTTGTTTGCTATGTGTGAAAGCACTGTTAGAACTGAGATCAGTGTTGTTTCTCTCATTACAAGCTTTACTTTGAAAGATAATCGCGTTCTTTGGAAAGTTTATTAATTTCATGAAAGCTTTAGTAAGAAACGCAAATGCGTTTCTTTGTGAAGACAAGCAGTTGTTTGCTACGTGTGAAAGCACTGTTAGAACTGAGATCAGTGTTGCTTTTCTCAGTACAAGCTTTACTTTGAAAGATAATCGCGTTCATTCGGAAGTTTATTAATTTCACCAAAGCTTTAGTAAGAAACGCAAATGCGTTTGTTCGTAAAGTCAAGCACTTCTTTGCTACGTGTGAAAGCACTGTTAGAACTGAGATCAGTGTTGCTTTTCTCAGTACAAGCTTTACTTTGAAAGATAATCGCGTTCTTTCGGAAGTTTATTAATTTCACGAAAGCTTTAGTAAAAAACGCACATATGTGTCTATGTAAAGACAAGCAGTTGTTTGCTACGTGTGAAAGCACTGTTAGAACTGAGATCAGTGTTGCTTTTCTCAGTACAAGCTTTACTTTGAAAGATAATCGATTTCTTTCGAAAGTTTATTAATTTCACGAAAGCTTTAGTAAGAAACACACATGCGTTTCTTTGTAAAGACAAGCACTTGTTTGCTACGTGTGAAAGCACTGCTAGAACTTAGATCAGTGTTGCTTTTCTCAGTACAAGCTTTCCTTTGAAAGATAATCGCGTTCTTTCGGAAGTTTATTAATTTCACGAAAGCTTTAGTAAGAAACGCACATGCGTTTCTTTGTGAAGACAAGCACTTGTTTGCTACGTGTGAAAGCACTGTTAGAACTGAGATCAGTGTTGCTTTTCTCAGTACAAGCTTTACTTTGAAAGATTATCGCGTTCTTTTGGAAGTTTATTAATTTCACGAAAGCTTTAGTAAGAAACACACATGCGTTTCTTTGTGAAGACAAGCAGTTGTTTGCTACGTGTGAAAGCACTGTTAGAACTGAGATCAGTGTTGCTTTTCTCAGTACAAGCTTTACTTTGAAAGATAATCGCGTTCTTTCGGAAGTTTATTAATTTCACCAAAGCTTTAGTAAGAAACGCAAATGCGTTTGTTCGTAAAGTCAAGCACTTTTTTGCTACGTGTGAAAGCACTGTTAGAACTGAGATCAGTGTTGCTTTTCTCAGTACAAGCTTTACTTTGAAAGATAATCGCGTTCTTTCGGAAGTTTATTAATTTCACGAAAGCTTCAGTAAGAAACCTACATGCGTTTTTTGTAAAGACAAGCACTTGTTTGCTACGTGTGAAAGCACTGTTAGAACTTAGATCAGTGTTGCTTTTCTCAGTACAAGCTTTCCTTTGAAAGACAATCGCGTTCTTTCGGAAGTTTATTAATTTCACGAAAGCTTTAGTAAGAAACGCACGTGCGTTTCTTTGTAAAGACAAGCACTTGTTTGCTACGTATGAAAGCACTGTTAAAACTGAGATCAGTGTTGCTTTTCTCAGTGCAAGTTTTACTTTGAAAGATAATCGCGTTGTTTCGGAATTTTATTAATTTCACGAAAGCTTTAGTAAGAAACGCACATGCGTTTCTTTGTAAAGACAAGCACTTGTTTGCTACGTGTGAAAGCACTGTTAGAACTGAGATCAGTGTTGCTTTTCTCAGTACAAGCTTTACTTTGAAAGATAATCGCGTTCTTTCGGAATTTTATTAATTTCACGAAAGCTTTAGTAAGAAACGCACATGCGTTTCTTTGTAAAGACAAGCACTTGTTTGCTACGTGTGAAAGCACGGTTAGAACTGAGATCAGTGTTGCTTTTCTCAGTACAAGCTTTACTTTGCAAGATAATCGCGTTCTTTCAGAATTTTATTAATTTCACGAAAGCTTTAGTAAGAAACGCACATGCGTTTCTTCGTAAAAGCAAGCACAAGTTTGCTACATGTGAAAGCACTGTTAGAACTGAGATCAGTGTTGCTTTTCTCAGTACAAGCTTTACTTTGAAAGATAATCGCGTTCTTTCGAAAGTTTATTAATTTCACGAAAGCTTTTCTAAAAAACGCACATGCGTTTCTTTGTAAAGACAAGCACTTGTTTGCTATGTGTGAAAGCACTGTTAGAACTGATATCAGTGTTGTTTCTCTCATTACAAGCTTTACTTTGAAAGATAATCGCGTTCTTTGGAAAGTTTATTAATTTCATGAAAGCTTTAGTAAGAAACGCAAATGCGTTTCTTTGTGAAGACAAGCAGTTGTTTGCTACGTGTGAAAGCACTGTTAGAACTGAGATCAGTGTTGCTTTTCTCAGTACAAGCTTTACTTTGAAAGATAATCGCGTTCTTTCGGAAGTTTATTAATTTCACCAAAGCTTTAGTAAGAAACGCAAATGCGTTTGTTCGTAAAGTCAAGCACTTCTTTGCTACGTGTGAAAGCACGGTTAGAACTGAGATCAGTGTTGCTTTTCTCAGTACAAGCTTTACTTTGAAAGATAATCGCGTTGTTTCGGAAGTTTATTAATTTCACGAAAGCTTTAGTAAGAAACGCACATGCGTTTCTTTGTGAAGACAAGCACTTGTTTGCTACGTGTGAAAGCACTGTTAGAACTGAGATCAGTGTTGCTTTTCTCAGTACAAGCTTTACTTTGAAAGATTATCGCGTTCTTTTGGAAGTTTATTAATTTCACGAAAGCTTTAGTAAGAAACACACATGCGTTTCTTTGTAAAGACAAGCACTTGTTTGCTACGTGTGAAAGCACTGTTAGAACTTAGATCAGTGTTGCTTTTCTCAGTACAAGCTTTCCTTTGAAAGATAATCGCGTTCTTTCGGAAGTTTATTAATTTCACGAAAGCTTTAGTAAGAAACGCACATGCGTTTCTTTGTGAAGACAAGCACTTGTTTGCTACGTGTGAAAGCACTGTTAGAAGTGAGATCAGTGTTGCTTTTCTCAGTACAAGCTTTCCTTTGAAAGATAATCTCGTTCTTTCGGAAGTTTATTAATTTCACGAAAGCTTTGGTAAGAAACCCAAATGCGTTTGTTCGTAAAGTCAAGCACTTGTTTGCTACGTGTGAAAGCACTGTTAGAACGGAGATCAGTGTTGCTTTTTTCAGTACAAGCTTTACTTTGAAAGATAATCGCGTTCTTTCGGAAGTTTATTAATTTCACGAAAGCTTTAGTAAGAAATGCTGATCTTTTCTTTGTAAAGACAAGCAGTTGTTTGCTACGTGTGAAAGCACTGTTAGAACTGAGATCAGTGTTGCTTTTCTCAGTACAAGCTTTACTTTGAAAGATAATCGCGTTCTTCCGAAAGTTTATTAATTTCACGAAAGCTTTAGTAAAAAACGCACATATGTGTCTATGTAAAGACAAGCAGTTGTTTGCTACGTGTGAAAGCACGGTTAGAACTGAGATCAGTGTTGCTTTTCTCAGTACAAGCTTTACTTTGAAAGATAATCGCGTTCTTTCGGAAGTTTATTAATTTCACGAAAGCTTTAGTAAGAAACGTACATGCGTTTCTTTGTAAAGACAAGCACTTGTTTGCTACGTGTGAAAGCACTGTTAGAACTTAGATCAGTGTTGCTTTTCTCAGTACAAGCTTTCCTTTGAAAGATAATCGCGTTCTTTCGGAAGTTTATTAATTTCACGAAAGCTTTAGTAAGAAACGCACATGCGTTTCTTTGTGAAGACAAGCACTTGTTTGCTACGTGTGAAAGCACTCTTAGAACTGAGATCAGTGTTGCTTTTCTCAGTACAAGCTTTACTTTGAAAGATAATCGCGTTGTTTCGGAATTTTATTAATTTCACGAAAGCTTTAGTAAGAAACGCACATGCGTTTCTTTGTAAAGACAAGCACTTGTTTGCTACGTGTGAAAGCACTGTTAGAACTGAGATCAGTGTTGCTTTTCTCAGTACAAGCTTTACTTTGAAAGATAATCGCGTTCTTTCGGAATTTTATTAATTTCACGAAAGCTTTAGTAAGAAACGCACATGCTTTTCTTTGTAAAGACAAGCACTTGTTTGCTACGTGTGAAAGCACGGTTAGAACTGAGATCAGTGTTGCTTTTCTCAGTACAAGCTTTACTTTGAAAGATAATCGCGTTCTTTCAGAATTTTATTAATTTCACGAAAGCTTTAGTAAGAAACGCACATGCGTTTCTTCGTAAAAGCAAGCACAAGTTTGCTACATGTGAAAGCACTGTTAGAACTGAGATCAGTGTTGCTTTTCTCAGTACAAGCTTTACTTTGAAAGATAATCGCGTTCTTTCGAAAGTTTATTAATTTCACGAAAGCTTTTGTAAAAAACGCACATGCGTTTCTTTGTAAAGAAAAGCACTTGTTTGCTATGTGTGAAAGCACTGTTAGAACTGAGATCAGTGTTGCTTTTCTCAGTACAAGCTTTACTTTGAAAGATAATCGCGTTCTTTAGAAAGTTTATTAATTTCACGAAAGTTTTAGTAAAAAACGCACATATGTGTCTATGTAAAGACAAGCACTTTTTTGCTACGTGTGAAAGCACTGTTAGAACTGAGATCAGTGTTGCTTTTCTCAGTACAAGCTTCCCTTTGAAAGATAATCGCGTTCTTTCGGAAGTTTATTAATTTCACCAAAGCTTTAGTAAGAAACGTACATGCGTTTCTTTGTAAAGACAAGCACTTGTTTGCTACGTGTGAAAGCACTGTTAGAACTGAGATCAGTGTTGCTTTTCTCAGTACAAGCTTTCTTTTGAAAGATAATCGCGTTCTTTCGGAAGTTTATTAATTTCACGAAAGCTTTAGTAAGAAACGCACATGCGTTTCTTTGTAAAGACAAGCACTTGTTTGCTACGTGTGAAAGCACTGTTAGAACTGAGATCAGTGTTGTTTCTCTCATTACAAGCTTTACTTTGAAAGATAATCGCGTTCTTTGGAAAGTTTATTAATTTCATGAAAGCTTTAGTAAGAAACGCAAATGCGTTTCTTTGTGAAGACAAGCAGTTGTTTGCTACGTGTGAAAGCACTGTTAGAACTGAGATCAGTGTTGCTTTTGTCAGTACAAGCTTTACTTTGAAAGATAATCGCGTTCTTTCGGAAGTTTATTAATTTCACGAAAGCTTTAGTAAGAAACGCACATGCGTTTCTTTGTGAAGACAAGCACTTGTTTGCTACGTGTGAAAGCACTGTTAGAACTGAGATCAGTGTTGCTTTTCTCAGTACAAGCTTTACTTTGAAAGATAATCGCGTTCTTTCGGAAGTTTATTAATTTCACGAAAGCTTTAGTAAGAAACGTACATGCGTTTTTTGTAAAGACAAGCACTTGTTTGCTACGTGTGAAAGCACTGTTAGAACTGAGATCAGTGTTGCTTTTCTCAGTACAAGCTTTCCTTTGAAAGACAATCGCGTTCTTTCGGAAGTTTATTAATTTCACGAAAGCTTTAGTAAGAAACGCACGTGCGTTTCTTTGTAAAGACAAGCACTTGTTTGCTACGTATGAAAGCACTGTTAAAACTGAGATCAGTGTTGCTTTTCTCAGTGCAAGTTTTATTTGAAAGATAATCGCGTTGTTTCGGAATTTTATTAATTTCACGAAAGCTTTAGTAAGAAACGCACATGCGTTTCTTTGTAAAGACAAGCACTTGTTTGCTACGTGTGAAAGCACTGTTAGAACTGAGATCAGTGTTGCTTTTCTCAGTACAAGCTTTACTTTGAAAGATAATCGCGTTCTTTCGGAATTTTATTAATTTCACAAAAGCTTTAGTAAGAAACGCACATGCGTTTCTTTGTAAAGACAAGCACTTGTTTGCTACGTGTGAAAGCACGGTTAGAACTGAGATCAGTGTTGCTTTTCTCAGTACAAGCTTTCCTTTGCAAGATAATCGCGTTCTTTTAGAATTTTATTAATTTCACGAAAGCTAAAGCACATGCGTTTCTTCGTAAAAGCAAGCACAAGTTTGCTACATGTGAAAGCACTGTTAGAACTGAGATCAGTGTTGCTTTTCTCAGTACAAGCTTTACTTTGAAAGATAATCGCGTTCTTTCGAAAGTTTATTAATTTCACAAAAGCTTTTGTAAAAAACGCACATGCGTTTCTTTGTAAAGAAAAGCACTTGTTTGCTATGTGTGAAAGCACTGTTAGAACTGAGATCAGTGTTGCTTTTCTCAGTACAAGCTTTACTTTGAAAGATAATCGCGTTCTTTAGAAAGTTTATTAATTTCACGAAAGTTTTAGTAAAAAACGCACATATGTGTCTATGTAAAGACAAGCACTTTTTTGCTACGTGTGAAAGCACTGTTAGAACTGAGATCAGTGTTGCTTTTCTCAGTACAAGCTTCCCTTTGAAAGATAATCGCGTTCTTTCGGAAGTTTATTAATTTCACCAAAGCTTTAGTAAGAAACGTACATGCGTTTCTTTGTAAAGACAAGCACTTGTTTGCTACGTGTGAAAGCACTGTTAGAACTGAGATCAGTGTTGCTTTTCTCAGTACAAGCTTTCTTTTGAAAGATAATCACGTTCTTTCGGAAGTTTATTAATTTCACGAAAGCTTTAGTATGAAACGCACATGCGTTTCTTTGTAAAGACAAGCACTTGTTTGCTATGTGTGAAAGCACTGTTAGAACTGAGATCAGTGTTGTTTCTCTCATTACAAGCTTTACTTTGAAAGATAATATCGTTCTTTGGAAAGTTTATTAATTTCATGAAAGCTTTAGTAAGAAACGCAAATGCGTTTCTTTGTGAAGACAAGCAGTTGTTTGCTACGTGTGAAAGCACTGTTAGAACTGAGACCAGTGTTGCTTTTCTCAGTACAAGCTTTACTTTGAAAGATAATCGCGTTCTTTCGGAAGTTTATTAATTTCACCAAAGCTTTAGTAAGAAACGCAAATGCGTTTGTTCGTAAAGTCAAGCACTTCTTTGCTACGTGTGAAAGCACTGTTAGAACTGAGATCAGTGTTGCTTTTCTCAGTACAAGCTTTACTTTGAAAGATAATCACGTTCGTCCGAAAGTTTATTAATTTCACGAAAGCTTTAGTAAGAAACGCACATGCGTTTCTTTGTAAAGACAAGCAGTTGTTTGCTACGTGTGAAAGCACGGTTAGAACTGAGATCAGTGTTGCTTTTCTCAGTACAAGCTTTACTTTGAAAGATAATCGCGTTCTTTCGGAAGTTTATTAATTTCACGAAAGCTTTAGTAAGAAACGTACATGCGTTTCTTTGTAAAGACAAGCACTTGTTTGCTACGTGTGAAAGCACTGTTAGAACTTAGATCAGTGTTGCTTTTCTCAGTACAAGCTTTCCTTTGAAAGATAATCGCGTTCTTTCGGAAGTTTATTAATTTCACGAAAGCTTTAGTAAGAAACGCACATGCGTTTCTTTGTAAAGACAAGCACTTTTCTGCTACGTGTGAAAGCACTGTAAGAACTGAGATCAGTGTTGCTTTTCTAGTACAAGCTTTACTTTGAAAGATAATCGCTTTCTTTCGGAAGTTTATTAATTTCTCGAAAGCATTACTAAGAAACGCACATGCGTTTATTGTAAAGACAAGCAGTTGTTTGCTACGTGTGAAAGTACTGTTAGAACTGAGATCAGTGTTGCTTTACTCAGTACAAGCTTTACTTTGAAATATAATCGCGTTCTTTCGGAAGTTTATTAATTTCAGGGAAGCTTTAGTAGAAAAGAACATGCATTTCTTTGTGAAGACAAGCAGTTGTTTGCTACGTGTGAAAGCACTGTTAGAACTGAGATCAGTGTTGCTTTTCTCAGTACAAGCTTTCCTTTGAAAGATAATCGCGTTCTTTCGAAAGTTTATTAATTTGACGAAAGCTTTAGTAAGAAACGCACATGCGTTTTTGTGAAGACAAGCAGTTGTTTGCTACGTGTGAAAACACTGTTAGAACTGAGATCGGTGTTGCTTTTCTCAGTACAAGCTTTACTTTGAAAGATAATCGAGTTCTTTCGGAAGTTTATTTATTTCACGAAAGCTTTAGTAAAAAACGCACATATGTGTCTATGTAAAGACAAGCAGTTGTTTGCTACGTGTGAAAGCACTGTTAGAACTGAGATCAGTGTTGCTTTTCTCAGTACAAGCTTTACTTTGAAAGATAATCGCGTTCTTTCCAAAGTTTATTAATTTCACGAAAGCTTTAGTAAGAAACGCACATGCGTTTTTTGTGAAGACAAGCAGTTCTTTGCTACGTGTGAAAACACTGTTAGAACTGAGATCAGTGTTGCTTTTCTCAGTACAAGCTTTACTTTGAAAGATAATCGCGTTCCTTCGGAAGTTTATTTATTTCACGAAAGCTTTAGTATGAAACGCACATGCCTTTCTTAGTAAAGACAAGCACTTGTTTGCTACGTGTGAAAGCACTCTTAGAACTGAGATCAGTGTTGCTTTTCTCAGTGCAAGTTTTACTTTGAAAGATAATCGCGTTGTTTCGGAATTTTATTAATTTCACGAAAGCTTTAGTAAGAAACGCACATGCGTTTCTTTGTAAAGAAAAGCACTTGTTTGCTATGTGTGAAAGCACTGTTAGAACTGAGATCAGTGTTGCTTTTCTCAGTACAAGCTTTACTTTGAAAGATAATCGCGTTCTTTAGAAAGTTTATTAATTTCACGAAAGTTTTAGTAAGAAACGTACATGCGTTTCTTTGTAAAGACAAGCACTTGTTTGCTATGTGTGAAAGCACTGTTAGAACTGAGATCAGTGTTGTTTCTCTCATTACAAGCTTTACTTTGAAAGATAATCGCGTTCTTTCGGAAGTTTATTAATTTCACGAAAGGTTTAGTAAGAAACGCAAATGCGTTTCTTTGTGAAGACAAGCAGTTGTTTGCTACGTGTGAAAGCACTGTTAGAACTGAGATCAGTGTTGCTTTTCTCAGTACAAGCTTTACTTTGAAAGATAATCGCGTTCTTTCGGAAGTTTATTAATTTCACCAAAGCTTTAGTAAGAAACGCAAATGCGTTTGTTCGTAAAGTCAAGCACTTCTTTGCTACGTGTGAAAGCACTGTTAGAACTGAGATCAGTGTTGCTTTTCTCAGTACAAGCTTTACTTTGAAAGATAATCACGTTCTTCCGAAAGTTTATTAATTTCACGAAAGCTTTAGTAAGAAACGCACGTGCGTTTCTTTGTAAAGACAAGCACTTGTTTGCTACGTATGAAAGCACTGTTAAAACTGATATCAGTGTTGCTTTTCTCAGTGCAAGTTTTACTTTGAAAGATAATCGCGTTGTTTCGGAATTTTATTAATTTCACGAAAGCTTTAGTAAGAAACGCACATGCGTTTCTTTGTAAAGACAAGCACTTGTTTGCTACGTGTGAAAGCACTGTTAGAACTGAGATCAGTGTTGCTTTTCTCAGTACAAGCTTTACTTTGAAAGATAATCGCGTTCTTTCGGAATTTTATTAATTTCACGAAAGCTTTAGTAAGAAACGCACATGCGTTTCTTTGGAAAGACAAGCACTTGTTTGCTACGTGTGAAAGCACGGTTAGAACTGAGATCAGTGTTGCTTTTCTCAGTACAAGCTTTACTTTGAAAGATAATCGCGTTCTTTCAGAATTTTATTAATTTCACGAAAGCTTTAGTAAGAAACGCACATGCGTTTCTTCGTAAAAGCAAGCACAAGTTTGCTACATGTGAAAGCACTGTTAGAACTGAGATCAGTGTTGCTTTTCTCAGTACAAGCTTTACTTTGAAAGATAATCGCGTTCTTTCGAAAGTTTATTAATTTCACGAAAGCTTTTGTAAAAAACGCACATGCGTTTCTTTGTAAAGAAAAGCACTTGTTTGCTATGTGTGAAAGCACTGTTAGAACTGAGATCAGTGTTGCTTTTCTCAGTACAAGCTTTACTTTGAAAGATAATCGCGTTCTTTAGAAAGTTTATTAATTTCACGAAAGTTTTAGTAAAAAACGCACATATGTGTCTATGTAAAGACAAGCACTTTTTTGCTACGTGTGAAAGCACTGTTAGAACTGAGATCAGTGTTGCTTTTCTCAGTACAAGCTTTACTTTGAAAGATAATCGCGTTCTTTCGGAAGTTTATTAATTTCACGAAAGCTTTAGTACGAAACGCACATGCGTTTCTTTGTGAAGACAAGCACTTGTTTGCTACGTGTGAAAGCACTGTTAGAACTGAGATCAGTGTTGCTTTTCTCAGTACAAGCTTTACTTTGAAAGATAATCGCGTTCTTTCGGAAGTTTATTAATTTCACGAAAGCTTTAGTAAGAAACGTACATGCGTTTTTTGTAAAGACAAGCACTTGTTTGCTACGTGTGAAAGCACTGTTAGAACTTAGATCAGTGTTGCTTTTCTCAGTACAAGCTTTCCTTTGAAAGACAATCGCGTTCTTTCGGAAGTTTATTAATTTCACGAAAGCTTTAGTAAGAAACGCACGTGCGTTTCTTTGTAAAGACAAGCACTTGTTTGCTACGTATGAAAGCACTGTTAAAACTGAGATCAGTGTTGCTTTTCTCAGTGCAAGTTTTACTTTGAAAGATAATCGCGTTGTTTTGGAATTTTATTAATTTCACGAAAGCTTTAGTAAGAAACGCACATGCGTTTCTTTGTGAAGACAAGCACTTGTTTGCTACGTGTGAAAGCACTGTTAGAACTGAGATCAGTGTTGCTTTTCTCAGTACAAGCTTTACTTTGAAAGATAATCGCGTTCTTTCGGAATTTTATTAATTTCACGAAAGCTTTAGTAAGAAACGCACATGCGTTTCTTTGTAAAGACAAGCACTTGTTTGCTACGTGTGAAAGCACGGTTAGAACTGAGATCAGTGTTGCTTTTCTCAGTACAAGCTTTCCTTTGCAAGATAATCGCGTTCTTTTAGAATTTTATTAATTTCACGAAAGCTAAAGCACATGCGTTTCTTCGTAAAAGCAAGCACAAGTTTGCTACATGTGAAAGCACTGTTAGAACTGAGATCATTGTTGCTTTTCTCAGTACAAGCTTTACTTTGAAAGATAATCGCGTTCTTTCGAAAGTTTATTAATTTCACGAAAGCTTTTGTAAAAAACGCACATGCGTTTCTTTGTAAAGAAAAGCACTTGTTTGCTATGTGTGAAAGCACTGTTAGAACTGAGATCAGTGTTGCTTTTCCCATTACAAGCTTTACTTTGAAAGATAATCGCGTTCTTTAGAAAGTTTATTAATTTCACGAAAGTTTTAGTAAAAAACGCACATATGTGTCTATGTAAAGACAAGCACTTTTTTGCTACGTGTGAAAGCACTGTTAGAACTGAGATCAGTGTTGCTTTTCTCAGTACAAGCTTCCCTTTGAAAGATAATCGCGTTCTTTCGGAAGTTTATTAATTTCACCAAAGCTTTAGTAAGAAACGTACATGCGTTTCTTTGTAAAGACAAGCACTTGTTTGCTACGTGTGAAAGCACTGTTAGAACTGAGATCAGTGTTGCTTTTCTCAGTACAAGCTTTACTTTGAAAGATAATCGCGTTCTTTCGGAATTTTATTAATTTCACGAAAGCTTTAGTAAGAAACGCACATGCGTTTCTTTGTAAAGACAAGCACTTGTTTGCTACGTGTGAAAGCACGGTTAGAACTGAGATCAGTGTTGCTTTTCTCAGTACAAGCTTTCCTTTGCAAGATAATCGCGTTCTTTTAGAATTTTATTAATTTCACGAAAGCTAAAGCACATGCGTTTCTTCGTAAAAGCAAGCACAAGTTTGCTACATGTGAAAGCACTGTTAGAACTGAGATCAGTGTTGCTTTTCTCAGTACAAGCTTTACTTTGAAAGATAATCGCGTTCTTTCGAAAGTTTATTAATTTCACGAAAGCTTTTGTAAAAAACGCACATGCGTTTCTTTGTAAAGAAAAGCACTTGTTTGCTATGTGTGAAAGCACTGTTAGAACTGAGATCAGTGTTGCTTTTCTCAGTACAAGCTTTACTTTGAAAGATAATCGCGTTCTTTAGAAAGTTTATTAATTTCACGAAAGTTTTAGTAAAAAACGCACATATGTGTCTATGTAAAGACAAGCACTTTTTTGCTACGTGTGAAAGCACTGTTAGAACTGAGATCACTGTTGCTTTTCTCAGTACAAGCTTCCCTTTGAAAGATAATCGCGTTCTTTCGGAAGTTTATTAATTTCACCAAAGCTTTAGTAAGAAACGTACATGCGTTTCTTTGTAAAGACAAGCACTTGTTTGCTACGTGTGAAAGCACTGTTAGAACTGAGATCAGTGTTGCTTTTCTCAGTACAAGCTTTCTTTTGAAAGATAATCACGTTCTTTCGGAAGTTTATTAATTTCACGAAAGCTTTAGTAAGAAACGCACATGCGTTTCTTTGTAAAGACAAGCACTTGTTTGCTATGTGTGAAAGCACTGTTAGAACTGAGATCAGTGTTGTTTCTCTCATTACAAGCTTTACTTTGAAAGATAATCGCGTTCTTTGGAAAGTTTATTAATTTCATGAAAGCTTTAGTAAGAAACGCAAATGCGTTTCTTTGTGAAGACAAGCAGTTGTTTGCTACGTGTGAAAGCACTGTTAGAACTGAGATCAGTGTTGCTTTTCTCAGTACAAGCTTTACTTTGAAAGATAATCGCGTTCTTTCGGAAGTTTATTAATTTCACCAAAGCTTTAGTAAGAAACGCAAATGCGTTTGTTCGTAAAGTCAAGCACTTCTTTGCTACGTGTGAAAGCACTGTTAGAACTGAGATCAGTGTTGCTTTTCTCAGTACAAGCTTTACTTTGAAAGATAATCACGTTCGTCCGAAAGTTTATTAATTTCACGAAAGCTTTAGTAAGAAACGCACATGCGTTTCTTTGTAAAGACAAGCAGTTGTTTGCTACGTGTGAAAGCACGGTTAGAACTGAGATCAGTGTTGCTTTTCTCAGTACAAGCTTTACTTTGAAAGATAATCGCGTTCTTTCGGAAGTTTATTAATTTCACGAAAGCTTTAGTAAGAAACGTACATGCGTTTCTTTGTAAAGACAAGCACTTGTTTGCTACGTGTGAAAGCACTGTTAGAACTTAGATCAGTGTTGCTTTTCTCAGTACAAGCTTTCCTTTGAAAGATAATCGCGTTCTTTCGGAAGTTTATTAATTTCACGAAAGCTTTAGTAAGAAACGCACATGCGTTTCTTTGTAAAGACAAGCACTTTTCTGCTACGTGTGAAAGCACTGTAAGAACTGAGATCAGTGTTGCTTTTCTAGTACAAGCTTTACTTTGAAAGATAATCGCTTTCTTTCGGAAGTTTATTAATTTCTCGAAAGCATTACTAAGAAACGCACATGCGTTTATTGTAAAGACAAGCAGTTGTTTGCTACGTGTGAAAGTACTGTTAGAACTGAGATCAGTGTTGCTTTACTCAGTACAAGCTTTACTTTGAAATATAATCGCGTTCTTTCGGAAGTTTATTAATTTCAGGGAAGCTTTAGTAGAAAAGAACATGCATTTCTTTGTGAAGACAAGCAGTTGTTTGCTACGTGTGAAAACACTGTTAGAACTGAGATCGGTGTTGCTTTTCTCAGTACAAGCTTTACTTTGAAAGATAATCGAGTTCTTTCGGAAGTTTATTTATTTCACGAAAGCTTTAGTAAAAAACGCACATATGTGTCTATGTAAAGACAAGCAGTTCTTTGCTACTTGTGAAAGCACTGTTAGAACTGAGATCAGTGTTGCTTTTCTCAGTACAAGCTTTACTTTGAAAGATAATCGCGTTCTTTCCAAAGTTTATTAATTTCACGAAAGCTTTAGTAAGAAACTCACATGCGTTTTTTGTGAAGACAAGCAGTTCTTTGCTACGTGTGAAAACACTGTTAGAACTGAGATCAGTGTTGCTTTTCTCAGTACAAGCTTTACTTTGAAAGATAATCGCGTTCCTTCGGAAGTTTATTTATTTCACGAAAGCTTTAGTATGAAACGCACATGCCTTTCTTAGTAAAGACAAGCACTTGTTTGCTACGTGTGAAAGCACTCTTAGAACTGAGATCAGTGTTTTTTCTCTGTACAAGCTTTCCTTTGAAAGATAATCGCGTTCTTTCGGAAGTTTATTAATTTCACGAAAGCTTTAGTTAGAAACGCAAATGCGTTTGTTCATAAAGACAAGCACTTGTTTGCTACGTGTGAAAGCACTGTTAGAACTGAGATTAGTGTTGCTTTTCTCAGTACAAGCTTTACTTTGAAAGATAATCACGTTCTTTCGAAAGTTTATTAATTTCAAGAAAGCTTTAGTAAGAAACGCACATGCGTTTCTTTGTAAAGACAAGCAGTTGTTTGCTACGTGTGAAAGCACTGTTAGAACTGAGATCAGTGTTGCTTTTCTCAGTACAAGCTTTCCTTTGAAAGATAATCGCGTTCTTTCGGAATTTTATTAATTTCACGAAAGCTTTAGTAAGAAGAAACGCACATGCGTTTCTTTGTCAAGACAGGCACTTGTTTGCTACGTGTGAAAGCACTGTTAGAACTGAGATCAGTGTTGCTTTTCTCAGTACAGGCTTTACTTTGAAAGATAATCGCGTTCTTTCGGAAGTTTATTAATTTCACGAAAGATTTAGTAAGAAACGCACATGCGTTTCTTTGTGAAAACAAGCACTTGTTTGCTATGTGTGAAAGCACTGTTAGAACTGAGATCAGTGTTGCTTTACTCAGTACAAGCTTTACTTTGAAAGATAATCGTGTTCTTTTCAAAGTATATTAATTTCACGAAAGCTTTAGTAAGAAACGCACACGCGTTTCTTTGTCAAGACAAGCAGTTGTTTGCTGCGTGTGAAAGCACTGTTAGAACTGAGATCAGTGTTGCTTTTCTCAGTACAAGCTTTACTTTGAAAGATAATCGCGTTCTTTCGAAAGTTTATTAATTTCACTAAAGCTTTAGTAAGAAACGCACATACGTTTCTTTGTGAAGACAAGCAGTTGTTTGCTATGTGTGAAAGCACTGTTAGAACTGAGATCAGTTTTGCTTTTTCAGTAGAAGCTTTACTTTGAAAGATAATCGCGTTCTTTCAGAAGTTTATTAATTTTACGAAAGCTTTAGTAAGAAACGCACAGGCGTTTCTTTGTAAAGACAAGCACTTTTCTGCTACGTGTGAAAGCACTGTAAGAACTGAGATCAGTGTTGCTTTTCTAGTACAAGCTTTACTTTGAAAGATAATCGCTTTCTTTCGGAAGTTTATTAATTTCTCGAAAGCATTACTAAGAAACGCACATGCGTTTATTGTAAAGACAAGCAGTTGTTTGCTACGTGTGAAAGTACTGTTAGAACTGAGATCAGTGTTGCTTTACTCAGTACAAGCTTTACTTTGAAATATAATCGCGTTCTTTCGGAAGTTTATTAATTTCACAAAAGCTTTAGTAAGAAACGCACATGCGTTTCTTTGTAAAGACAAGCAGTTGTTTGCTACGTGTGAAAGCACTGTTAGAACTGAGATCAGTGTTGCTTTTTTCAGTACAAGAATTACTTTGAGAGATAATCGCGTTCTTTCGGAAGTTTATTAATTTCACTATAGCTTTAGTAAGAAACGCACATGCGTTTCTTTGTAAAGGCAAGCACATGTTTGCAACGTGTGAAAGCACTGATAGAACTGAGATCAGTGTTGCTTTTCTCAGTATACGCTTTCCCTTGAAAGATAATTGCGTTCTTTCTGAAGTTTATTAATTTCAGGGAAGCTTTAGTAGAAAAGAACATGCATTTCTTTGTGAAGACAAGCAGTTGTTTGCTACGTGTGAAAGCACTGTTAGAACTGAGATCAGTGTTGAATTTCTCAGTACAAGCTTTACTTTGAAAGGTGATCGCGTTCTTTTCGAAGTTTATTAATTTCACGAAAGCTTTAGTAAGAAACGCAAATGCGTTTCTTTGTGAAGACAAGCAGTTGTTTGCTACATGTGAAAGCACTGTTAGAACTGAGATCAGTGTTGCTTTTCTCAGTACAAGCTTTACTTTGAAAGATAATCGCGTTCTTTAAAAAGTTTATTAATTTGACGAAAGCTTTAGTAAGAAACGCACATGCGTTTCTTTGTAAAGACAAGCCCTTTTTGCTCCATGTGAAAGCATCGTTAGAACTGAGATCAGTGTTGCTTTTCTCAGTACAAGCTTTACTTTGATAGATAATCGCATTCTTTCTTAAGTTTATTAATTTCTCGAAAGCATTAGTAAGAAACGCACATGCGTTTCTTTGTAAAGACAAGCACTTGTTTGCTACGTGTGAAAGCACTGTTAGAACTGAGTTCAGTGTTGCTTTTCTCAGTACAAGCTTTCCTTTGAAAGATAATCGCGTTCTTTCGGAAGTTTATTAATATCACGAAAGCTTTAGTATGAAACGCACATGCGTTTCTTTGTAAAGACAAGCAGTTGTTTGCTACGTGTGAAAGCACTGTTAGAACTGAGATCAGTGTTGCTTTTCGCAGTACAAGCTTTCCTTTGAAAGATAATCGCGTTCTTTCGGAAGTTTATTAATATCAAGAAAGCTTTAGTAAGAAACGCACATGCGTTTCTTTGTAAAGACAAGCAGTTGTTTGCTACCTGTGAAAGCACTGTTAGAACTGAGATCAGTGTTGCATTTCTCAGTACAAGCTTTCCTTTGAAAGGTAATCGCGTTCTTTTCGAAGTTTATTAATTTCACGAAAGCTTTAGTAAGAAACGCAAATGCGTTTCTTTGTGAAGACAAGCAGTTGTTTGCTACATGTGAAAGCACTGTTAGAACTGAGATCAGTGTTGCTTTTCTCAGTACAAGCTTTACTTTGAAAGATAATCGGGTTCTTTTCGAAGTATATTAATTTCACGAAAGCTTTAGTAAGAAACGCACACGCGTTTCTTTGTCAAGACAAGCAGTTGTTTGCTGCGTGTGAAAGCATTGTTAGAACTGAGATCAGTGTTGCATTTCTCAGTACAAGCTTTCCTTTGAAAGATAATTGGGTTCTTTAGAAAGTTTATTATATTTCACGAAAGCTTTAGTAAGAAACGCACATGCGTTTCTTTGTAAAGACAAGCACTTTTTTGCTACGTGTGAAAGCACTGTTAGAACTGAGATCAGTGTTGCTTTTCTCATTACAAGCTTTACTTTGAAAGGTAATTGCGTTCTTTTCGAAGTTTATTAATTTCACGAAAGCTTTAGTAAGAAACGCAAATGCGTTTCTTTGTGAAGACAAGCAGTTGTTTGCTACATGTGAAGGCACTGTTAGAACTGAGATCAGTGTTGCTTTTCTCAGTACAAGCTTTACTTTGAAAGATAATCGCATTCTTTAAAAAGTTTATTAATTTGACGAAAGCTTTAGTAAGAAACGCACATGCGATTCTTTGTAAAGACAAGCCCTTGTTTGCTACATGTGAAAGCATCGTTAGAACTGAGATCAGTGTTGCTTTTCTCAGTACAAGCTTTACTTTGATAGATAATCGCATTCTTTCTTAAGTTTATTAATTTCTCGAAAGCATTAATAAGAAACGCACATGCGTTTCTTTGTAAAGACAAGCACTTGTTTGCTACGTGTGAAAGCACTGTTAGAACTGAGATCAGTGTTGCTTTTCTCCGTACAAGCTTTACTTTGAAAGATAATCGCATTCTTTCGAAAGTTTATTAATTTCACGAAAGCTTTAGTAAGAAACGCACATGTGTTTCTTTGTGAAGACAAGCAGTTGTTTGCTACATGTGAAAGCACTGTTAGAACTGAGATCAGATTTGCTTTTTTAGCAGAAGCTTTACTTTGAAAGATAATCGCGTTCTATCAGAAGTTTATTAATTTCACGAAAGCTTTAGTAAGAAACGCACATGCGTTTCTTTGTAAAGACAAGCACTTGTTTGCTACGTGTGAAAGCACTGTTAGAACTGAGATCAGTGTTGCTTTTCTCAGTACAAGCTTTACTTTGAAAGATAATCGCGTTTTTTCGGAAGTTTATTAATTTCACGAAAGTTTTAGTATGAAACGCACATTCGTTTCTTTGTAAAGACAAGCACTTGTTTGCTACGTGTGAAAGCACTGTTAGAACTGAGATCAGTGTTGCTTTTCTCAGTACAAGCTTTCCTTTGAAAGATAATCGCGTTCTTTCGGAAGTTTATTAATTTCACGAAAGCTTTATTAAGAAACGCAAATGCATTTGTTCCTAAAGACAAGCAGTTGTTTGCTACGTGTATAAGCACTGTTAGAACTGAGATCAGTGTTGCTTTTCTCAGTACAAGCTTTCCTTTGAAAGATAATCGCGTTCTTTCGGAAGTTTATTAATATCACGAAAGCTTTAGTATGAAACGCACATGCGTTTCTTTGTAAAGACAAGCAGTTGTTTGCTACGTGTGAAAGCACTGTTAGAACTGAGATCAGTGTTGCTTTTCGCAGTACAAGCTTTCCTTTGAAAGATAATCACGTTCTTTCGGAAGTTTATTAATATCAAGAAAGCTTTAGTAAGAAACGCACATGCGTTTCTTTGTAAAGACAAGCAGTTGTTTGCTACCTGTGAAAGCACTGTTAGAACTGAGATCAGTGTTGCATTTCTCAGTACAAGCTTTCCTTTGAAAGGTAATCGCGTTCTTTTCGAAGTTTATTAATTTCACGAAAGCTTTAGTAAGAAACGCACACGCGTTTCTTTGTCAAGACAAGCAGTTGTTTGCTGCGTGTGAAAGCACTGTTAGAACTGAGATCAGTGTTGCTTTTCTCAGTACAAGCTTTACTTTGAAAGATAATCGCGTTCTTTCGAAAGTTTATTAATTTCACGAAAGCTTTAGTAAGAAACGCACATACGTTTCTTTGTGAAGACAAGCAGTTGTTTGCAACGTTTGAAAGCACTGTTATAACTGATATCAGTTTTGCATTTTCAGTAGAAGCTTTACTTTGAAAGATAATCGCGTTCTTTCAGAAGTTTATTCATTTTACGAAAGCTTTAGTAGGAAACGCACATGCGTTTCTTTGTAAAGGCAAGCACATATTTGCAACGTGTGAAAGCACTGTTAGAACTAAGATCAGTGTTGCTTTTCTCAGTACACGCTTTCCCTTGAAAGATAATCGCGTTCTTTCTGAAGTTTATTAATTTCAGGGAAGCTTTAGTAGAAAAGAACATGCATTTCTTTGTGAAGACAAGCAGTTGTTTGCTACGTGTGAAAGCACTGTTAGAACTGAGATCAGTGTTGCTTTCTCAGTATAAGCTTTCCTTTGAAAGATAATCGCGTTCTTTCCAAAGTTTATTAATTTTACGAAAGCTTTAGTAAGAAACGAACATGCGTTTTTGTGAAGACAACAGTTGTTTGCTACGTGTGAAAACACTGTTAGAACTGAGATCGGTGTTGCTTTTCTCAGTACAAGCTTTACTTTGAAAGATAATCGAGTTCTTTCGGAAGTTTATTTATTTCACGAAAGCTTTAGTAAAAAACGCACATATGTGTCTATGTAAAGACAAGCAGTTGTTTGCTACGTGTGAAAGCACTGTTAGAACTGAGATCAGTGTTGCTTTTCTCAGTACAAGCTTTACTTTGAAAGATAATCGCGTTCTTTCCAAAGTTTATTAATTTCACGAAAGCTTTAGTAAGAAACGCACATGCGTTTTTTGTGAAGACAAGCAGTTCTTTGCTACGTGTGAAAGCACTATTAGAACTGAGATCAGTGTTGCTTTTCTCAGTACAAGCTTTACTTTGAAAGATAATCGGGTTCCTTCGGAAGTTTATTTATTTCACGAAAGCTTTAGTATGAAACGCACATGCCTTTCTTAGTAAAGACAAGCACTTGTTTGCTACGTGTGAAAGCACTCTTAGAACTGAGATCAGTGTTTTTTCTCTGTACAAGCTTTACTTTGAAAGATAATCACGTTCTTTCGAAAGTTTATTAATTTCACTAAAGCTTCTGTAAGAAACGCACATACGTTTCTTTGTGAAGACAAGCAGTTGTTTGCTATGTGTGAAAGCACTGTTAGAACTGAGATCAGTTTTGCTTTTTCAGTAGAAGCTTTACATTGAAAGATAATCGCGTTCTTTCAGAAGTTTATTCATTTTACGAAAGCTTTAGTAAGAAACGCACAGGCGTTTCTTTGTAAAGACAAGCACTTTTCTGCTACGTGTGAAAGCACTGTAAGAACTGAGATCAGTGTTGCTTTTCTAGTACAAGCTTTACTTTGAAAGATAATCGCTTTCTTTCGGAAGTTTATTAATTTCTCGAAAGCATTACTAAGAAACGCACATGCGTTTATTGTAAAGACAAGCAGTTGTTTGCTACGTGTGAAAGTACTGTTAGAACTGAGATCAGTGTTGCTTTACTCAGTACAAGCTTTACTTTGAAATATAATCGCGTTCTTTCGGAAGTTTATTAATTTCACAAAAGCTTTAGTAAGAAAAGCACATGCGTTTCTTTGTAAAGACAAGCAGTTGTTTGCTACGTGTGAAAGCACTGTTAGAACTGAGATCAGTGTTGCATTTCTCAGTACAAGAATTACTTTGAGAGATAATCGCGTTCTTTCGGAAGTTTATTAATTTCACTATAGCTTTAGTAAGAAACGCACATGCGTTTCTTTGTAAAGGCAAGCACATGTTTGCAACGTGTGAAAGCACTGTTAGAACTGAGATCAGTGTTGCTTTTCTCAGTACAAGCTTTAATTTGAAAGATAATCGCGTTCTTTAAAAAGTTTATTAATTTGACGAAAGCTTTAGTAAGAAACGCACATGCGTTTCTTTGTAAAGACAAGCCCTTTTTGCTACATGTGAAAGCATCCTTAGAACTGAGATCAGTGTTGCTTTTCTCAGTACAAGCTTTACTTTGATAGATAATCGCATTCTTTCTTAAGTTTATTAATTTCTCGAAAGCATTAGTAAGAAACGCACATGCGTTTCTTTGTAAAGACAAGCACTTGTTTGCTACGTGTGAAAGCACTGTTAGAACTGAGTTCAGTGTTGCTTTTCTCAGTACAAGCTTTCCTTTGAAAGATAATCGCGTTCTTTCGGAAGTTTATTAATATCACGAAAGCTTTAGTATGAAACGCACATGTGTTTCTTTGTAAAGACAAGCAGTTGTTTGCTACGTGTGAAAGCACTGTTAGAACTGAGATCAGTGTTGCTTTTCGCAGTACAAGCTTTCCTTTGAAAGATAATTGCGTTCTTTCGGAAGTTTATTAATATCAAGAAAGCTTTAGTAAGAAACGCACATGCGTTTCTTTGTAAAGACAAGCAGTTGTTTGCTACCTGTGAAAGCACTGTTAGAACTGAGATCAGTGTTGCATTTCTCAGTACAAGCTTTCCTTTGAAAGGTAATCGCGTTCTTTTCGAAGTTTATTAATTTCACGAAAGCTTTAGTAAGAAACGCAAATGCGTTTCTTTGTGAAGACAAGCAGTTGTTTGCTACATGTGAAAGCACTGTTAGAACTGAGATCAGTGTTGCTTTTCTCAGTACAAGCTTTACTTTGAAAGATAATCGCGTTCTTTAAAAAGTTTATTAATTTGACGAAAGCTTTAGTAAGAAACGCACATGCGTTTCTTTGTAAAGACAAGCCCTTGTTTGCTACATGTGAAAGCATCGTTAGAACTGAGATCAGTGTTGCTTTTCTCAGTACAAGCTTTACTTTGATAGATAATCGCATTCTTTCTTAAGTTTATTAATTTCTCGAAAGCATTAGTAAGAAACGCACATGCGTTTCTTTGTAAAGACAAGCACTTGTTTGCTACGTGTGAAAGCACTGTTAGAACTGAGTTCAGTGTTGCTTTTCTCAGTACAAGCTTTCCTTTGAAAGATAATCGCGTTCTTTCGGAAGTTTATTAATATCACGAAAGCTTTAGTATGAAACGCACATGCGTTTCTTTGTAAAGACAAGCAGTTGTTTGCTACGTGTGAAAGCACTGTTAGAACTGAGATCAGTGTTGCTTTTCGCAGTACAAGCTTTCCTTTGAAAGATAATCGCGTTCTTTCGGAAGTTTATTAATATCAAGAAAGCTTTAGTAAGAAACGCACACGCGTTTCTTTGTCAAGACAAGCAGTTGTTTGCTGCGTGTGAAAGCATTGTTAGAACTGAGATCAGTGTTGCATTTCTCAGTACAAGCTTTCCTTTGAAAGATAATCGGGTTCTTTAGAAAGTTTATTAATTTCACGAAAGCTTTAGTAAGAAATGCACATGCGTTTCTTTGTAACGACAAGCCCATATTTGCTACATGTGAAAGCACTGTTACAACTGAGATCAGTGTTGCTTTTCTCAGTACAAGCTTTACTTTGATAGAAAATTGCTTTTTTTCAGAAGTTTATTAATTTCTCGAAAGCATTAGTAAGAAACGCACATGCGTTTCTTTGTAAAGACAAGCACTTGTTTGCTACGTGTGAAAGCACTGTTAGAACTGAGATCAGTGTTGCTTTTCCCAGTACAAGCTTTCCTTTGAAAGATAATCGCGTTCTTTCGGAAGTTTATTAATTTCACGAAAGCTTTAGTAAGAAACGCACATGCGTTTCTTTGTAAAGACAAGCAGTTGTTTGCTACGTGTGAAAGCACTGTTAGAACTGAGATCAGAGTTGCTTTTCTCAGTACAAGCTTTTCTTTGAAATATAATCGTGTTCTTTTCGAAGTATATTAATTTCACGAAAGCTTTAGTAAGAAACGCACACGCGTTTCTTTGTCAAGACAAGCAGTTGTTTGCTACGTGTGAAAGCACTGTTAGAACTGAGTTCAGTGTTGCTTTTCTCAGTACAAGCTTTCCTTGAAAGATAATCGCGTTCTTTCGGAAGTTTATTAATTTTACGAAAGCTTTAGTATGAAACGCACATGCGTTTCTTTGTAAAGACAAGCAGTTGTTTGCTACGTGTGAAAGCACTGTTAGAACTGAGATCAGTGTTGCTTTTCGCAGTACAAGCTT